>NC_136483.1:118037301-118089801 GCF_053919585.1 Euprymna scolopes
ATTAAGTCGGTTAGTTTTGTGTTGTTCAAGAAGACGTGGTTTCTGCAGTCGCTTTAAATGATTTAAACCCTTCATTTTCAGATGCCTTCTGATGGTTTTAAGACTACATTCTGCTGCTGTTTGGCTTTTCAATCGACTTGAGCTCATACTGGAGTTTTTTTTAAACTTCTTCTTATACGGCGATCCAGTGATGGGGTTATTTTTTTTTTGGTCGACCTGGACTCTTTTTGTGCCCATATTGATCTGAATTTCTTAAAAAAATTGTGATGACCGTTTTGTTACGATTCACTTCGTTTGCAATGGCTCTATGGGAGAGTCCACCCCTATTAAGTTCAAAGATCCTTCCTCTCTCAAACTCTGATAATGGTTTCCCTTTTGCCATTTCTAATTTAGTAAGATTTTTTTTATCCACGAACAAGTTGCTTTTAGTAACATAGAAAGCTTTTCGTATTCATTTTTTCAAAACTAGCCGATTTTATTAAAGTGGTCTTATCATTTTGACCAGGTGAAAATGTTTGTTTTTTAAAAAATAATTATTAGATCAGAGTTAAGGTTTTGAATGAAGCAGATTTCATTTTTGCCATCATATTTTCCCTTTTGGCAATGGTTTCAACCATTTGTTTGATTAAAAGTTCGATATTATGCGTAAACGCTTACCTCTGGCCTTCATGGAGAGGAGACTAAACCTTGCTGCTCTGGTTTCGAATGATCTGAAATAGCAGCAAGGTGAGACTTGATTCCAAATTTTTCTCATATGCTATATCTCTCCCTCTTTTGGAAATAGTGTACGATTATGAATGTCCCCAGTATCAAATAATCTTAATGCACTGTGAAATTTATTTTATGTATGAAAACCAAAGACGGGAGATATAACATATTAGAAATGTTTGGAATCAAGTCTCCCCTTACAGAGATTTTGGAGAAATATCAGATATTTTTTAATTCATATGCAGAATTAGGAAAACAAATGACTATGATTGAAATATTGGTAAAGGCGTAGTATTTTCCACCCACAAAAAATTCTTTAAAATAAACGCTATGATAGATTTTCGAGGGTGCTGAAAACGAAAACAACAGTTTTAATCACAGGAAACGAGTAATTTCAATGATATGAATGTTATAATTTTAAAAAGAGGGGAATCACATTTCTATATTAATTTAATGTAAAATAAACACCTTCTTTATAGACAAGGTGACCATAAATGGGTGCTTATTTTATGTTAAATTAATATAAAAAAGTGATCCCCCACTTGTTTACACAATAATATGCGACCTTAAGAGCAAATGTCACATAACCCACGACACAATTCAGGTCATTAGCTTTCCAATAAACCTTCATTTGTTAAATTTTTTCAATAGCCGCTGAGATTTGGAACTCATAAAATTGCCAAAAATGTGGTATATAATATATATTACAATAGAAAAATGTGGTATATAATATATATTACAATAGAAAAATGTGGTATATAATATATATTACAATAGAAAAATGAGAGCATGAAAGTAATATGGTTAAGCTTAAACATGGAAAAGTAAAAGACTAGTTGTTAAAACTGGAAAAGAAAAGGGACAAGATATTCTAGTAAAAAATATAATAAATTTATAACTTAAAATATTGCAGCATTAAAAATTGATTATATAATGTTATTAAAAAACTCTTAACACTGCAATATTTTAAGTTATAAATTGATTATATTTTGTTACTAGAATATCTTGTCCTTTTTTCCCCAGTTTTAAAAATTAGTCCTTTAATTTCCATGTTTAAGCTTAACCATATTACTTCTTATGCTCGCATTTTTCTATTGAAATCCATGATTTTTCCAGTACATTCACTTGTCTTTATTTAAGCCTATTCTTTTGCCCTCATAAACATAACATCAACATGTAATAACAATGAACAACACTCATCTGCTTTCAATAAAATGCTCCCAATTATCCCCCTTTCATGCTTTCATTCTCTCTGTTTCACTTGTTACTTCTCTTTTCGCGTTAGCAGTGAATTAGTAGCAACAGTAGTCACTGAAGCGACGTGGTTGCTATGAAAACCAGTCATATAAACGTTACTAACCTCCTTATGTTTTTTACGATTTGGACCACAATTAAATTCATCATAACTTTTGCTTTACTGTACGAATATTGAAAAACAAAATTCACAATATATAGCTGAGAAAGTGATCTATAAACTGTAATAATTGTTTGAAATTTGGTCAAAAAAATGAGTGAGCGGTGAAGCTTTAAAGCAGTTTTAAATGACTAAAACTGCCACTTAACCATATATTCAAACACAGTAGTGTTTGAATGATATATATATAAATATAAATATATATATATATATATATATTATGTGCGTGTGTGTGTTGTGGGTGGGTGTATAGGTGTGTATGTGTGTGTGTTTGTGTGCGCGGGCGTGTGTGTGTATACTCGTAGCTAATTATATATTGAATGCTCATATCTTTGGTTCTATTGAACGAAACTTCATGAAAGTTTGCAGGCTTTTTGAAGATTATAATCCTATTCTATGATTACAATTTTATGACAATTGGTAAAAAAGAACCTATATTTTCCAACCAATAAAATATACCCAGTTTTGATTACATAGTGGCCTAGCAACCCAACTTAAGCTTTGCCTCTTCTGTTGTCTTCTTTGTGGCCTTGCCAGACCACTAATATAAAGATATATATACATATATATATATATAATTTTAAAAATATAATTCAGCCACTCTGATGAGTCGTAGACGACGAAACACGTGTCAGTGGATAATTAGATTTAAAAATAATGTATATACCGCTCCCCATGTGGGGTTACCAAATTGATTAAAGGGAAAATTATTCCCAGCTCGCATTTAGGTAAAAATGCGTTTTCGTAAATAATTGAATTCATTCAAAACATCGCTAAAACCAAAATAAACAACATATATATATATATATATATATATATATATATATATATATATATATATATATATATATATATATATATATATATATATATACTGGCATAAGTACCCGTCGTTGTCTGAGTTCAAAAACAGCCTACAGAAAATGGACTGTGATTGACGAAAGTGTCATAGGTTATGAAAAGGTGGGCGTTGTAAAGAGATAGGTTTCGATACTCAAAAATTTTAACCTAAGCAAAATATTATGAAAGTAAAGATAATTTTCGCGAAAATAAATTTTTTATATCAACTTTGTTTCCATTCGTAGCCAAGAGTGACCAACAAAATGATGTTTCCTTACAAAGAGAAAATGTTATATATATAATAATATAAATATACAAGAAATAAATGTTACCATAGTCAATAAAATTTACTTTTATAGTAGAAAAGTTCATTGGTTTGTATTTTTAAGTAGTTTGTAAATTTTTTTTTAATTCACGAACCGGTTTAAAAGAAAATCAAAATGGCTGCGGCTTTGAAATGGAGAGCCCCGTTTTCAATTTTAAGGAGAGGCGCCTGAGTATTCTGTGTTAACAATTTAAGAGAGTTCCGTCAACGTAAAGGATATTTATAAACATATTTTAATGTTTTCCGTAATTTTGTGCTTGATGAATATTCGATTATGGCATGTGTAGTTTATATAACAATTCATTTAATTAGTTATCGCCTCAAATTTCGTTTTAATTTAGGTTCGCTGAAATTATTTCAAATAAAGAGCATTAAAAACTATTTCAAAACAAAAACAAACATGAACTGAACTTTTATTGTCTATGGTAACATTTATTTCTTGTATATTTATTTTTTTCGGGTAGTCGTTTGTTGGCTTTTCTGCTAAACACTCTTACTAAATAATATCGAAGAAATATCGAAAAACAAAAAAACAAAAACAGTTTTGAAAAATAATGAAGCTTTACTTATTTTAGTAAAATAATACAAAACAGCAAAGTAAAAAAGTAAACACGTAATTACTTTAGTTTTTTAAAGCAAAGAATCGATATAAATATGAATAAGAAGAAACTGACGCACTTTTAAAGCAGAACAGCTTCGTTTCAGTTTCACAGTATTGAACGGTGTAGTATTGCGCCGTCGGATTTAGGGTTGTACTATTGTAATGTAAAGAACACGCAGAAAGGGTTATAATCAACTGAAGTCCTTCTTGTACACTGACAATAAAAAGCTTAAACAGTTAAAATAGTTATGTAAATATTTTTAAAAATACACGTAATCACGTGAGCAGAATTTTTTCTATCTTTTGACACGATAACAAGTAACGTTCTTTTTTTATTATTTATCTATTTATCTATTTTCAAAAGAGTGCCACGTGCAAGTGGAGAAGGAAAAAAAACAGAGTTATGCAAAATTTGTGTCGAGAATTGTCTAAAGTTCCGACTGTTTTTTTGGGGGGGCTTTCACTTTAATAAGAACGTGAATTTATGGGGTGAATTTATTCGACACAATATGATTCAACTAAAAAAATAAATAAAAGCTAACGTGAATTAAGATTAAAGTTAAGGTGTTATTGTTGACCCTCACCCCTTTTTAAAAAACCTTGTAAAACTTTGTGACATATTTACATGCTATGGAGGTCCGGCGCGAATGAACGCCCCATAATTTTATTATACCATATTTCTTTATACTGAAACATAATTATCAAAGTATACTTACGCAAATAGATATGAAAAGTCTTTGTTAAAGTTTGTGCCATATTTCCATGGAGTACAGGCGCGAACGCAGACTCACAATTTTATCATACCATCCCTATTTAAGTGTAAACATACTTATCAAAGTATTCTTATGTACATCTATATCAGAAACCCTTGTAAACGTTTTTTTTTAATTTTTATTTCCATACTTTGAGGGCCAGGCGCGAACGCAGACCTCACAATTTGTATGAACCACCGTTCTACCAGATCAAGCATACCCATTCCTGATCCTCGATACATCTTCTATCATTATATGTAATCAGTTTTTTAAAGTAGTCAACCATATAGGAGCCTATTCGTGACCACACACACACACACACACACACACACACACACACACACACACACACACACAGACGTTCAGCTTTATATTATAATATATATATATATATATATATATATATATATATATATATATATATATATATATACCAGACACATGTACATGATACAACACTAAACTACTCAGTCAATTTTTGATTTACACACTTGAAACTTAATATATAGATGATGCGGACGTGGGAACAAAATCCATTTGTTTTACCCGGTAAAAATAGCTGCTAAGATGTCAAAATTGAAATAAATTGGAACTTGGCAAGCGTAAGTTGATTTAAAGAGCTCCTCTACGCACCCGCGGCTATACATTTACACGTTTTAATCGGTGAATTTGTAAAGTGTGATATGCATATGAATTTAGCTTAGATGGTCGCGAATAACACTGGAGAACCAAACACCCAAGTCATATGTTCTTTTACTTTTGAAATCACTAATATATACTGGGTACAATATTATAATCAATTGAGAATTGGCTCCCTAATAATAAATACGTAATCTGCATCAATTAAAATATTATATGTCAGCGTATTTTAGGGCCGAGCAACGTCGGGCGGCATGCTAGTTCGAGGTAAGAGCGTAACATTTATTTATATATTGCCTTACAGAAGTTCAGAAATCATTGCTTGGAAACCAACAGTATATACACTAGCAGGGAGACCCGATGTTGCCCGGGATTGAATAATGATCAACGAATTTTTCTCACTCATATTTTTATTGTTATCGAAATGGGTGAAATCTCCCATTTCCACTTAGTGTTGATTTTATAAAATTATTTTTTATATATAATGGCCTGAATTACAGTTTAAAATGCAAAAGTCAAGTATCATGGTTTAATTGTGTTCTAAATAGAGACATTCATTTCGAACGCACCCTGTCATATCAAAGTAACAACTGTTGATTTTATATGCCTGGCCTGTTTGCTTATGTGGTGAAAATGGCTTGAATTTAAGTTTAAAATGAAACAGTCAATTATCATGGCTTAATTTTGCTTTAAACAGAAACATTCATTTTGAACGCACCTCTGTCCTAATAAAGAACCCACTGTTTATTTTATATGCCTGGCCTTTCGGTTGTGTGGGAATAAAACTTGTCAAATCCATTTGTAATGTAAGACTGCATATGGTGTTTACTTTAGTCAAAATCGCATGTTCCTCCTTTCTTCGGATTTTCCGATTATTGATATGAATATTCACTGAAGACATATAAAAGCATATTTAAAAACACTGTCAGATACATAAAGTACATTTGTGTAAAATGCCATAAAAATCGACCGAGCCATTTCGGAGTCCATAAGGAACGAACTCACACAGAGAAAAAATTCCTATAATATATATATATTTATTTATTTATTTATATATATATATATATATATATATATATATATATATATATATATATATAATTCTTTAATATGGCAAGAGCGCGTTCAAAATGAATGTTTCTGTTTAAAGCACAATCAAACCATGATAATAAGGCTAAATGTGTGTGGAGAAAGAGAGAGGAAGACAGACAGGCAGTTTGGGAATCTATTTCCAACAAATACGTCAGGGTGAACACAAAAAAACGGGCCCCGTGTACACTTTATGTGATATCTCCATTATTTATTCACCGATTACCCTTATTTTACAGGACATGGCAGAATCAACGATCATGAGTACACCAAGACCCCAGTGGGAGCTGGGACAAAGAATACACTGTGTTAAATTTTACTACAAGACAGGCTCGTTTAAGAAAACCCAAGACAGTTTCATGCGCTAGTTCGAATGTGAAACGGCTCTATCCAAAAGCAGCATTCAGAACTGGGTGGACCACTTCGAGAAGTATGGGACCATGGAGAACCTCAACGTTGCCAGAGAACCGTTCAAGCCACTCGGGACGTCTCAAGAAGCGAACAGCCAAGCTGGTCAAAAGAGTGAGAGAGTCTCTCCAGCAGAGTCTGATACGCTCTGTGTGTAAGCGAAGTCAGTCCCTCGGTATGTCCCGTGAGACTTGCAGGAGAGTGCTGGTGAACGATACCAGGGCTTACCCATACAGAATACAGACGCTGCAGACCCTTACAGCCTCAGACAACAAGCAGAGGCGGGCTATGGCAGTCAAGATGCTCGAGAAGTTCGAGGAGACACCAAGTTTCCTTAATCTCCTTTGGACCTCAGATGAAGCCCACTTCCATTTTGATGGAAAGGCGAACTCCAAGACAAATGTCTTCTGGGGGTTCTCCAGACCCAATGAAGTAGCCACCAAGCCCCGGCACTCTCCTAAGTGCACGGTGTGGGCTGCAATCTTGGCCAGAGGCATAATCGGACCAATCTTCATTGAAGAATCTGGCGCAGCAGTGACAGTCATCCAGAAGCGGTATGTGGAGGTCCTCAAAACATTCAAGAGTGAGCTTCAAACCATCTACCCATCCATCATAAGCAAGTTCTGGTTCCAGCAGGACGGAGTAAGTTCTCACACCTCAAACCTGTCCCGATATTGGCTGAAAGAGAACTTCGGAGGCCGAGTGATCAGTCTCAAGACTGATTTTAAGTGGGCACCCCATAGCCCGGACCTAAGCCCCCCAGATTTTTTTCTTTGGGGCTATCTTAAGGATAGAGTCTACGCAGGGACACCCAGAAACATCACGGAATTCAAGGAAGCCATCAGGGAGGAGATGAGAGCCATTACCAATTCGGTCTGTAAGAACGTCATCGACAACTTCATGCTGCGCCTCAAGAAATGCATGGAGCTAAATGGAGGCCATCTAGAACATGTGCTGTAGAACGGAGAAAAAAGGTCAAAGACCCTTGTGTTTTGATGTGATGTTTTGAATATAATAAACTAGTTATGACCAAAGTTTCATTTCATTCGAACAAAACACTAAGAAACGAGGCCTAATTAGATTTGGGGCCCGTTTTTTTGGGTTACCCTGTATGCCGTATAATGTATGTTTTAAATTATTTGTATCTATGTTTATTGCTATTTTACTTTGTTCTCGAGTTAACATCTAGTTTGGGATTTTTATTTTCATATGAAACTTCAAATAAAGGGAGATATCTAAGGATGACTAGCTTCGATCGTCGCCAACATTTTGTTTTAACCTTTGAAGCATCGACTTTGTCTGTTAGGAGTTGAGAAAGCTGTAGTCAGCTTGATCACAGTTTTTTTTTTACCTCATTTAAAGCGTATCAATTTATTTTAGGTAGCTACATAAATTCGAAGAATACGTTCGCGTATTCAGTTTTAAGAAACGTTCTTTGATGAATTAAACTTGAAATTGTATTTGATTTTATTAATAAATAGCGATTAAAACCATGTTTGTCTCTATCGATGAACTGTTTGGAATTTAGGTTGGAATCTAACTAGTGTTGTCCGCGGCACACTGATTTCAAACGGAGAGGCCTTTTACCCAACGAAACTAAGATCTAATAACAAACAAATACAACCGACAGCTTATTTTTGGGTGTAATTTTGTATTCAGCATTTTAGGAGATTAGATTTCTTTCTAGGAAACATTTGCTATTGATGATGAAAACATTGGGGAGGGGGCTCCCAACATTTGGTGGCCTTATGTCTGACCTTCTTGTCTTTTTGGAGAGACAAGCCGGTACCGTTATCGCCTGAAAATGTCAGCGTACATCAGCCAACCATGTAGTTTATGCATTTGAGGTTGACAAGTAAAAAAAGTCAAGTCTACTTGGCTGACACCAGGACTGTAAAATAATATCATGCCAGTTTCTTTGTTTTTAATATTTCTCTCTCCCTCTTCCTCTCTTACTTCCTTGTTTTCATCATCACAAGAGAAAGAATTGAATGCCAGCTTAATGTTTTGAGGTATTAAAATGCTTCTTCAATTGTTGAAATAAAATAATTCCATTTTTATATATAATTAACAGTACCCGCTAACCAGCGTTGCCCAGTGGAAGCGTGCCCCCCTCCCCTTAAAAAAAGTAAAGCACCGTTGTTGTTGTTGTTGTTGTTGTTGTTGTTGCTGCTGCTGCTGAACCCCAACCTCCTCATGTTACAAATGGCTTTCGGAATAGACACCCCCAAGAACGGTTATCAGAATGGATACCCACAACTTCCCTGTGTCAAGAACGGATGGAGAGAGGTGGTTTAGTAAGCATATTGAGAACCCCCCCCCCCAGAAAAGAAAAATGGAAAATAGCAGTGAGGGGGAAAAAGAAAAAAAATTAGACGCAGAAGTGGGTAGGAGTTTAAAAAAAAATAAGAAACAAAAAAAAATGCATTTAACCATGGAATCTGTGGTAATCTTGACTTGTTACTTACAGGCCTCTGCGACTAAAAATAGTTTGTCACAAATTTTTATTAAGAAGCAGAAATTTATTTAAGAACGAAAACATGAAATCCTATCCTAAGGAAACGAAACGAAACTTCTTCCGTGTATTTATTTGTATTTTTTTAAATTACTGCAATACATAGCTTCAATTATTTCATTTATAACCGTAACAATAAAATAAAATAAAACAAAAATAAACAAATAAAAATAAACCCACAAACCAAACAAAAAGAAAACACCCAAAAAACAAATAAAGGTTTTTCGTTTTATTTCGATAATAAAAAACAAAGAAAAATGAAAAGAAATAAACAAATAAAACTGTTTGAATTCGATACAAAGAAACCTGAGAAAAATGGAATAAAAAACACGAAATGTTATCCGTATTTATCGTAAAGCGTGTGATGGCTTTCGACACAGAGGGACTGATAGTATGAGTCTGTAAGTTACGAGCGCTAAGTTCGTTTTGTTTTCAATAACGAAAATAAGGAAACACATTATCGTACATTTATAAATAATGTCGGCCCCCCACTGATAAAAAGAACACCCCCCATGAAAAATAAAAGAAATGTGAATTATATTTTTGTGTTGTTACGTAGTTGTGAACGCTTTTTAGTTTGGTTAAAATTTAATTGTATTTTTGTAGCGATAAGCGAGGACACTAATGCTAAGTTTTGAAAGTGGTTGTTTAATAATGGGATTAGTTTCATTCTGGAAAAGCACGAAAACATGGAATCCTTTCCTAAGGAAATGAAACGAAACTTCTTCCGTGTATTTACTTTTTATTTTAATTTGTTTAATTACTGCAATACTTGAATTAAATAATTTCACTTATAAACGAAAAAACAAAACAAAACTAGAACAAAAAACACCCTCAAATGAAGGTTTTTCGTCTCAATTCGGTAATGAAAAAAGAAATAAAGGAAAAAAAACAAAGAAAAGTTTAAAAGCGAAAATAAAAAAAACGAGAAAAATGAAAAAAAAGACACGAAATTTTATCCGTATGATGACTTGAGACATACAGTGTGAGTACGTAAGTTGTGACGGGCTAAGTTCCTCGTGCTTTCAATAACGAAGATAAGGAAACGCGTCATCGTACATATACAAATATTAACTCCGCCACCTCACTGCAAAAAAAAAAAAAAAACAGAAGCGAAGAATAAATGAAGTGTCGATTATAATTTTTGTGTTTTTACATAGTTTTGAATGCTTTTTAGTTGGTTT
The DNA here is from genome assembly GCF_053919585.1 of Euprymna scolopes. NCBI lineage: Eukaryota > Metazoa > Mollusca > Cephalopoda > Sepiida > Sepiolidae > Euprymna > Euprymna scolopes. The sequence goes on from NC_136483.1 coordinate 118,047,777, forward strand.
AAATGTAATTGTATTTCTGTAACGGTAAGGATGACAATAATATCAAGTTTTCGAAGTGTTCGTTTAATAACGGGAGTCGCTCCATTCTGGAACAGGAGAATGTCATGTAGCAGCCAATCAGAAATGCAGAAACATGTGTGGGGAGACATTATTTTTTGTTTCGAGGAATGGAAGATGAATGCTATGCGTATGAGTTTACGGATAAGTTACAAAAAGTGGAGTATCAATATAAGTACCCTGTGTACACGGTGTAGGATGGGGACGGTGGGGGGACTTAGTGATTGGGGGAAATTTTGGAACTACTTCCTCTGTAGACGATTGAGATAATGATGATGTCACTCCTAGGATTAAATATAGGGTTTTAATGTAACTAATGAATGTGTCTAAAATGGCGTTCTATAGTTACATAAGATAGTGGCTATCATAGACATAATAAATTTGTATGTGGCATCTGTTGTTGCAAACCTACGGTATTTTGGTCCAAAAAGGAAAATCTATATATAGAGAAGATGTGTTGTTCGTTTATTTCATACATCGTTCAATACCAACACAAAAAGTTTCTGATGCCAACAACTCGACAGAAGACCAGAAGTGAAGAACCGCCAAGCAGACGTAACTGAGATTTCACGTTAATAAAGGAGATGTGCCTATGGTTTTATCATGTTTAACACTCGGGTAGTTGGTTGTCGCGCCCAGGATGTAATAGCCCTCTCAGAAACGTCCTCACGACACTGACACATCGTTACTCTTCCCGGCAAGCGATAGTAGTACATCTCAACATTGAACCAAGAAAGTCAATGTATAGCGGTTGCAAGAAAAAAACTTTGGTTCTTGTGACAGAGCCTATTCAGTAGTTTTGAGGTATTTAAGCTGCCATGTTTTAGGCTTTTTTCTTGTAAGACAATTTCTTTCACAGAGAAAACATTGTAAGCACTTAGCTTGTTTATATTGCATTTTTTGTTAAAACATTTGAGAACAATTATTTATTCTTGCTTTATATTTCATTGTTAGTTTAAGTCTTATTTTCATAAGAAAAAGTGTTTGCATGCAATTGCTTTCTTTATATTGTACTTATTCATTGGTGCATTTGTAATATTTGTTGCCTTCACACGGAATTGTAGAATTGAATTTTTATATAAAAAGATGTGTTTTCCGTTTATTTCGTACATTGTTAAATTCCAGCACAAAAAAAACATTTTTATAAGTTAAGAGAGAGAGAGAGAGAGAGAGAGAGAGAGAGAGAGAGAGAAAGAGGAGACAAGTGAACGATGTATGAGATGAGATGCATGCATAGAAGGATAAACATGTTTGCATGGTGGATAGGTGTAGATATAAATAGTGAGAATCGCGGAGAACGGCCATCTTGGAAAATGGTTGGCGCTTGTGCCCTCAAACAAATCCTCCAATATTTATGAAAACGACAAACCGACGGCAGCCTCCGTGAATTTGTATGAATCAGACATGGATGACTTCGATCAATGGCGTCGGTTTTGGGTTGGATCGAAGAGCAGAAGGCAACAATCAAAACTGAAAAGTAGCAGATCGATCAGTGGAATAGAATGGATTTTATCGAACAGGTTGTGAAATAAGAAAACAGCGAGAAAAGTTGGAAAAAAAGGAGACGCCATTGTTTAGATGCAAAGTAAATATATTTATATTTTTTATGAAGTAAAAAAAAAGCATTTGGGAAAAGTCGATAGATGAGAAGAAATCGAATATAGTAGAATATAATTGCATCGTTCTGTAGGCAAAACAGAGAATCTTCACACACGAGGAAGAAAGCGAAGGAGAATATAACTTAAGTAGAAGTAGTAGAGTTAAGGTAAGAAGATAAAAGAAATATATTGGAAGAAGGAGAATTAGGATACAAAATTATAGTACGATCGGCAAACAAGATTAAGCCACTGTCTTTCCTTCTTTATTGTTTTGTTTCATTCTTTTCTAAACTTTTCTTTCCTCCTTACTTTCATTTTCTATGAAGCAATACACACAAGAAAGTGGAAACGAGAGACTTCTAACAATAGTTTTATAGGAGTTATGTAACGGTCGTTTATGAGTGAGATCGTAACTTGTTCACCAATCAATGTGCCTAATGGGGTTGAACTGACCGCTTACATGATTAGATAGCAAAGCTCGGCGAAAAAAGTGAATAATTCTTTCTCGATATGTTAAGATATAAAACAATATTCTTGAATCAACACGGAAATGAGACGTTGCATGAGAAATACATCTATAATATAAAGGGAAAAATCTGTGTGTTTGTGTTTGTGTATATTTGCTAAAAACTTTTGACAGATGCACCAGAACGTGAAGAAACTGGTATCGTGTTACACCCGAACTTTCGGGTGACAAATATCGAAAAATTGGATAAAGACAATAATTCCTTCATTCAACTGAGCAGGTTTCTACAAGGAGGGGTTCCTTTTTTTCCCAGATATTTTCGCAAGTCATCCACTCTTTTCGATTGACTGGCCTTAATTTTGATGTTCGCTACTTCGGGTTTTGTGACGCAACGGCAAAGACGTCATGTTTTTTTTCACGTTCCTTTCCTCCTTCGCAGTATGGGTTCGAACCTGCCTGCCTACTACCACTTTTCTTTTTGATCAACACCCACCTCCAAACACCCGGGAAACTCCGGCCATCCATGCTAGTTTATATGTAAATGAAAGATGAGCAACTTGCTTGATTAATTATAAATTACAGCTAAGTAGAAACAAATCAGATTTTTTTTCAAACGTAACTCAATCCCAGAACTAAATAATATTAAAGCATGTATTTAGTGTTCGTAAAGCATTGGTTTGCACCTTATAATTCTACAATTATAACACGGAATCATCCTATTTTCAAACCTATATTGAACCTCAGATAAAAACCCATTGCAATGACTATCTAACAAGAAGCACTTTTATTTTTACTTATATTTCTACTTTGCCCCTATAACTATTTATGCATAATTCTTAATGTTCCAATGAAAAGAAGAAAACGTTCATGTTGTTTTTCTAAAATGTTTAACCAGCACATAACCTTGATATATTAAATTATTGATATCACTGCTTTTCCAGTAAGCTATAGATTCGATTCTGAATCTAATTACACTTAATGCTGCATATTAATCCTTATATTGATGTCAATCCCATCACTTCCATTGTGCTGATGAGGAGATTATAATCTAAATAAACAAGATATCGTCTCTGAAACGATTGTACATTCTCCATGGTTGTTTTGTTTTGATTTCTTTGAACATGTGTTGTCGAGTTAATCGTTTAGTGACCTATATTAATTCATTACATTCATTATCCTATACGTACATGCATACATACATACATACATACATACATACATACATACATACATACATACATACATACATACATAATAGCAAAAATGGGTATGTTATATTTCGAACAGGAGTGGTTTATTAAAATAGAATGCACTCGCTCACCAAAGAATGGAAATAAAAACTAAAATAAAAAACTTTTACAAGGGTTTTTGATATAGATGCGCATAAGAATACTTTGATAAGTATGTTTCAGCTTGAACAGGGAGGTATAATAAAATTGTGGAGTCTGCACTTGCGTCTGATCTCCATAGAATGGAAATATGCCAGAAACTTTTACAAAGACTTTTGATATCTATCTGCGTAAGTATACTTTCAAGTGTTTGAAGAAATATAGTATAATAAAATTATGGGGTCTGCCTTCGCGCCTGACCTCAATAGAATGGAAATATTTCAAAGTTTAACAAGGATTTTTTAATATATATCCGCATAAGAATATTATGATCAGCGTGTTTCAGTTTGAACAGGTGTGGTATAATAAAATTATGGGGTCTATCTGGCTTTCATAGAATGTTTTTTATTTTATTTACTAAAATATAGTTTAAGAAAAAAAAGTTGTTTGTTAGCAATGTCGAAACCAATTTAGGTGACCGAAATAGGATTTGACCAATATTTAAATAATTTATGATAAAAATGGAAAGATTAAACTAATTGATATAATTTTCAGCCTGTGTGTTCTTGTCTTTTTTAACGAACTGATTTTTTAAAATATCAACGTTAATTAAAAGCGTTTAATTTAACTCTTCCATTTGTATCAATAAATTATTAAAATATTGGTCAAGTCCTATTTTAGCCACCCAAATGGGTTTCGACAATATTACCAAACAAATTATTTTACTTAAACTATAATTTATTTTAAAAGCAAAAGCATTTATATTTTAGATGGCGATTCATTTATTATTATTAAATAAATGAAAGAATTAAATAGAGTATGCCAAAGTAAAAACAGAGTCGATTTTATGAAGTATAAATGAAGATTGTGAGAGGCAAGAATTACCTCAGTCGAAAAGGATTTGTTAACCTCTGACTGACGAGGACAGAGCAGATACTAAATTTTTATAGTTTATGATATATGCATGAAAGTGCTCAAGTTGCCATGACTTATGTCAGAAATTATGGAAAAACGGACCTGTTTATCACATTCACTTCAAATCCAAAGTGGAAGAAAATTCAAGATGAACTTCTCTCTTGACAAACCTACATAATCGATAAAATCTATTAGCCATAGTTTTTCACCTGAAGATAATCAAAGTGATGAATCAGGTAAACAAATCAGAAATCGTTGCTTCACTACGATGCTACATGTACACAATTGAGTGGCAAAAAAGGCCTCATACGCATATATTATTGTGGCTTACCAGAAAAAGCAACTCCAATCATATTGATTCCATTATCAGCCGAGTTACATGATATACAAACTGATCCAACCTCTTTTGAAATAGCAAAGAGTCACATTTCTGTAGAAATTCACCTTGCATGGTTGATGGCCAATCTACAAAAAGATATCTTAAAAACTATCCACTTGAAACTCAGATTACTTAGGTTGGTTATCCGTCTTATAGGAGAAAATCGCCTGAAGATGGCTGGTTTAAAACTATGATTAGCATGAAGTTGACAATATGTGGATTGTACCTTACTCTCTCTTTCAAAGACATGCAATGCTAACATAAATGTTGAAGTTTGCGAGTCTGTGAAATTTACCAAATTGCGAGTCTGTGAAATTCATCAAATATGTTTGCAAATACATAAATAAGGGATTTGACGCAGCCATGTTTTCCTCACAAAAAAGTTAGCGATGAAGGTACTCGATATGAACTTGGTAGATATATGAACATTAATGAAGAATTTTGGCGTATTGAGATTGTCGGACTGATTTCATAATCTTGGTTGTTATAGTCACAACGTTTCGGCCGTTTTGCTCTCCGGCCTTCCTCAGGTCTTTTCTATCGAACTGGGGAACCGTTTGTTAGGATTTCGCAAAATGCGAGATCCAATTTTGCTTGCAAAAGTATTTAATTAAACTACAAGTAAGTCATAGATCTTACTTGGTAACAAATAGCGAAGCAGATGTAATAGGATGAAGAAAAAGGTGATTTCACGCGAATGCATAGTCTGATGAAGGGTAAAATATCCAATAACGATAAAATAAAAAAAAGTTGGTTAAATTTCCATTTCCACAAGTAAAATCCAAGGGAATCGCGTAATTGGAAGATGGTCCAAAGTAATCCAAAAGGCAGAAATCCGTGAAATAATTCACAAATGGGTACAAGGAAAAGGGAATGATTTCAAATAATATTATTAAAAGAAAGATAAGATGTGCGTAGAAAAAAGAAATGGAAGAAATTTCAAACACGACTGTCAAGACTGGGCTGATTTAAGAAAAATGAGTGAAGAAGAAAAATTGAATGTTGATTGAGTTAATTTTAGAATAGAAAAGCCAATGTCAAAATGACCTAGATAAGATGACGTTAAAAAGGTGCCAAATTTAAAGCAAAAACTGGGTCAACTGAAATGTACAAGTTATTACTTAAGAATTAAATTATCAACATGAGTTATTAAAGGAAGCAAATGAATTGAGAAGAAAGATAAGTTAAATACATAATGCATATGCATACAATTGCACACACACACACACACACACACACACACACACACACACACATATATATATATATATATATATATATATACAACAAACACACCCACATATATATATACATATAATAAATAAATGAGGAAATAAATAAATAAAGAGTTTAAAAAATGAATATATATATATATATATATATATATATATATATATATATATATAGTATAGTATAGTGCTGCCAAAAAGAAAGTCTGCACTTGTTATTTTTTCAAAAACTGCAAATTTAAGCTAGATTGATTGTAACTATTTAAACATGATTCGCCTTTTATACCTCTATAATTTTACCGTTTCATATCAATTCACGTAAATTTAAAAAAAAAACTCAAATCGAGTAGGCAAAAAGAAACTCCGAAGCAACAAATGAGCTTAAAATCAGCTTAAAATATCCAACTTTTTAAGCGACAAAGCATCTCTAATCTAATTGCTGTTGTTCTAGGTCATACCACATAACATTTAGTTCATATACTTCGAGCATCGCTTAGTGATCGCCAGAAGCTCATTAATCTCCACCTTTTTGGTTTATCCAATCGAGAAATCGACCGCAGATTGAAATAAGATGTCCGCAGATTGAAACGATGCAAAAACACCAAAACACCTGCAGTGTTCGTGATGCCCCTAAACATGGTCGTCCCATAGTTACTTCTTACAGGAAAGACAATGTTATCAAGATCCACATCCTCAGAAACAGATCTGAAACGGCTCCCCAAATCCAACAATAATGTAATCTTGTTAAAAAATGTTCTTTTTCTACAATTAAGAACAGACTGAAGGAATTTAATTTGCGAGGCTGTGTTGCAAGAAGCAAACCAATGATTTCTGTCAGTCTGCCGTCTGGACGTTGTCAGATGCAATGAAGAGCTCTTCATATTGGTCGAAAGTGATTTTAAGCGAGAGAGTAAGTTCAATAGGGTAGGCAGTGATGGTAGGCAGTACAGCTGTCAAAGAAAGGACAAAAATTTAATCCTACGTGCATAGTTTCAACGCTGCATGATGGTGGAGGTCCAATTTTGGTATAGGGCGTTATTAGTGCCAATCGTCCAGAGCCTATAGTTCATTTTCAAGGTCTAATTAATTCGATCAAGTACATTAATACGCTGACTGAGCATTTTCGACCCTACTTTGACCAGAATTTGGATGATAATCTCATCTTCATGAAGGATAATACTCCCATTCACGCAGCTGGCAATGTCAAGAGGTTCCTTGAAGAGCATAATATTCCGTGTTTGGATTGGCCTGCACAATCTCCAGACCTGAGTCTTATCGAAAACATATGGCATTGCATCAAGCAATTATTAAATTTCAAATCTGGAAGAACTTTGGACAAAAATTAAAGAGAAGTGAGTTGCCATTTCACCAGAGTATTGCCGAAGATTAATTCAAGAGAATGCTCCAAAATTTGCAGGCTGTCAAATTGCAGAAGGGCTATTCTACTAAATATTAACTAGTTCATTGTGTTCCTGTTGCATTTGTGTTGCATTAATGTTCTAAAGTTACATTTAAATAACAATTTTCTATTGTGCAGAGTTTCTTTTTGCCTTCTCGATTTTAAATTGACGTGAACACTAGGATACTTCAATTAAACGTCAAATATGAACAAGTAATATTATAGAGGAATAAAAGGCGGATCAAGTGAGGTTTAGATTATTTAAAGAGAAAGAAACGTTCGTCGAGTCAGGTGTAGTATGATAGTGATAGCGAAGGTGATTCTCTTCATTCGAATTTACGGCAGGTAGCCCTTCAGGGAAAATTAGATATGATGAAGAGGAGAGGAAGAGAGGAAGAGGGGTAGTCTGAGGCGAGAAAGATGAAGTATAAATCGATAAAGCCAAATCGATAAAAACAACTGGTAAAAGAAAATAACAAGTGATTCAGATGAAAGGGGTTCGAATAACAAGAAACGTCGATAAAATAAGATGACAAGGGAGGCAAGTGCGTTTAGATCTTTGATTGAAAGCAGAAAAGAGAAAATCGTTGGATTTGATGCTTTTATTAATCGTTCGCTTCACGAAGAGATCTGTTTGAAGTTTTAGCAATATGCTTTCTCTCTATCGAAATAAGGGAGAAAACGTTACATAAATTGAAAATTTCAAACAGAAAACAACATCCGTTGAAGAATCCAGTTGAAAATAAAAGCCGACTGGTTCACATCTTCTGAAATCATCTCGACGTATAAAAGAATTGCTTACTCATGGCATTAAAAAATCGCCTATCAAAAGAATTGCTTACCCTGACTCATAAAAGGATTGACTACTCCTGATTTTCAAAATACTAATATTCCTTCTGTTAACTCATGAAATAAACGCCTACTCTTGATCTCTAAAATAATCGCCTACTCTTGACGCATGAAAGAAATGCGTACTTCCAACTAACGAAAGAATTGACTACTCATGACAACCGAAATAATTCCTTTTGTCGGCTCATGAGATAATTGCCTAGACAAAATCGATGAAATAATTGCATACTCCTGACTCCTAAAATAATTGCCCACTCATAAAAGTGACAAGTTGAACTCATGAAAGTGTAGGCTACTCCCAAACTGAAATAATTCCATCTGTAGACCAATGAAATAATTTCATATTTCCAACTAATTAAATAATTGTTTATTACCAACGCAAGAAATAAGTACTAAGTTCCGACATCCGAAATAATTGCCTACTCCAACCCATGAAATCTAGTCGCAATTCATGCCTACACTTGACTCATGAAATAATTATCCTCTCCCAACCTTCGAAATAGTTGCTTGATTTCAATTCAGGAAATAATTATTCACTTTTAGCTTCCGAAATAATTGCTTACTCCCAACTGATTAAATTATTTCCTACTCTCAACTCATGAAATAATTCTCTTCTCCAAACTCATGAAATAATTGCCTTTCCTAGACTGGTGTAAAAATAATGTTTAACTTTTCGACTGCATAGCAATTAGACAAGTAAATACAAAAATAAAATACAGTTTTAGTGAACATTTTTTATTATTATAAATTATCCTTTAGAGTATTCACTTGCCTCTGTGCAAATATCTTTTGAATCGAAAAATATAGATAAGAGTACAATGACGAATGATAATTAATGTTGCCCATATATAATTATATATAACTCCGAATGAAAGCAATCAGGTTCCTTTCTGTTTTACTAAAACCCTTGTAAGCTACGCACTTTCATATATATATATATATATATATATATATATATATATATATATATATATATATATATATATATATATATATATAAAGAACTAACAAAGCATATAACTTATTTAATTTTTCGTTTTGGTAGCCACTGTTTATGATGATGATCTCTTCCTAACCGCCTAAAATATTTTTTAGAAAGGGTACAGATAGCTATATAAGTTTTACGTAAAATGAAGTGATCGCTCAAATTTTCAAAAATGTATTTCTAAATAAAGTGGCCTAAATGTAAATTAAAGAAATCTTTTGACGTTAATTCTACACAGAAAATTAAAAATATTTTCTAAAATTGTCTTGGTTCAAAAGTCTGTTAGCCTACAGAAAACATAGTCCGAAAGTTTTGTTACTCTTATCAATTAAGGATAATTTGACAATTTTACCTCTCCAAAATGTGTGGCTTGAAAGTCTTGTTCCTAATATAAATAAAGTCTTAGTACCCCTTAAAAATCTTGGTACTCCTAAAACGTCTTGGTACTCCTAAAATCTCTTGGTACTCCTAAAACGTCTTGGCACTCCTAAAACGTCTGGTGCAAAAATCTTGTTGCTTATTCTTTGTCTGGATATTCCTGTTACAACTACCATACTGAGTGCTTCGAAATTCTTGCTACCCAAGCAAAAAGGTTGGTTCGAAAATCCAAATATAAAATAAAAAATATCAACAATAAAAACACAATCATCAAATACTAACCCGGCGGTTTAAACTCTAAGAGGGATGAGCTAGTTTCTTCCGTCGAGAAGGAGGTTTCTAGGGTATATTAAATTCACAAGCAATCTTTACTCGCATGTATATCCTTATCATAAGAGATCATTTATTTTTATTTTTTTTATTTTGCAAGGGTTCCACATACAAAGCCTGGTATTCCCAAATGGTTGCTCATCTGATATTGAACGGCTCAGCTTGGCTTAAATTCGGTGAATTAACGAGAACCGGTTTGTTGACGTGATTATGTCATATGATCTAAAGCTTCCTTCAATATTAGGGCTCTAATTTAAGAGCTTTGTGGAATGTGGAATCAGACTCAAACATTACTCACAGGAAAACTCGGTCAGGTCTTATGGTCTTATGGGTTAAGTAGATTCTATCTATAAAAGTTAAGCAACGTTAAACCTTCTCAGTATCAGATGGGTAACTATTTTGGAATACCAGGCGCTGTATGTAGATGGACGTCGAAAACTCACTGTAACAACTGCAAAAACCTAACGTCTCCCCTGACAGCCATATACATGTCAATGGGGACTATTTGTGAATTTAATATTCCCTTGACACTTGCTCCTTTGGAGGAAGCCACACTAACCCGGCTAGAGTGAATGCCGCTGACATACATACGGACATGAAAAACAAATTAATCTATAAATATTTAAATATATTAAGAACTTCAAGCATAAACATGAATATCATAACGATTAAATCATCTGAAAAGTGTTAACATACCATAAAATCAAGCAAATGAAATCCTGAATCAAGATCAAAGTTAAAATTCAAAAGCTAAAATATTGTGAGAGCAGATGAAAGTAAAGCATTTCCGATTTGTTCTTCAAGTTATTATTTCACCTATTTGTAGCTTCCGGTATGCGTTCATCGTCACGTCGATATGTGGAAAGCACATCCTGGTGTATATAACGGGAAGAAAGCTTATAGATTTGAAAAGAAAAATCGTGATTTAAACCGGTACTTACACACACAAATAGATTTAGTTTCGAGAAGTTTGCATTCACTCGGCTAAGAAAAACTGGGGTTTGCTTAGGTGCTAGGGGGAGAGAGAGGGAAAGTTAAAGAGTAGGAAAATGTGTGTGTGTTTGTGTGTGTGTGTGTGTGTGAGAGAGAGAGAAAAGAGAGAGAGAATAGGATAAAGTGACAACCCGATAGAGAGCGAGCGAGAGAGAGAGATAGAGAGAGAGAAAGAGAGAGAGAATGAGAACGAGAGAACGAAAGAGAGTGTGTGTGTACGAGAAATAAAAAGAGATAGAAAAAGAGAGATAAAGAGATAGAGTGAGAGAAATAGTGAATGAGAGTGAGAAAGAGCAAGGGTGACGCATGAAGACATACCAATGACTTATATTTACTTCCGCCATTTTGGATTCCTCTTTTCGTATTGAAATAGATATCTCTTTTACCTCTGCGTCAACGATTACTCTTGAAAACGAGTTCTCGTTGTGTGAGATTTGTACAAGTTCCCCAGGGCCGTTCGACAGAGGACAGTCAGCAAAGGTTTTCGTTAATTCCATTTTAACTTTTGAATATTGAAACTTGATCCCCCCCCCAAAAAAAAAAATTCTTTATTTTCTGTTTCTGTCTTCTTTCATTTTTTCATATTGTTTTGTCATTCAATGTGCTCTTTTTTCCTGTCGGTTTTTCTTTTATTTTGTATTTCTTCATTCTTTTCTTCCCAATATAGTGAAAAATAAATAAATTATTGTTTTATAATAATAATAATAGTAGTAGTAATAATAATAATAATAATAATAATAATAATAATAATAATAATAATAATAATAATATAAAAAGATAAGGATTAAAATTATAAATCAAGAACTGTAAGTAAAATACGAAAAGAATCTTGATCAATACAAGTGGTGCATTTGCACAATGACATCAAGTTGTAGAAGCGAAATATCATCCCTTCGGCACACTGCTTGAACGACTGTAACGCAACCTTTCTCGGTGTGTCCTTCCCAACAAACAGATGTTGCAACAAGAACTGCAAACTTACCGGGATAATATCTAATATGGCTGCTAGTTTCAGTTCGACAATTGTTTGATACGTATCCTCCATTGGTGTAACTGTTGTCTTGATATCAGTTTTGATGAATTTTGCTGCCGTTTTGTTGCCGCTTGGAAAATTGCTCGTTTCTATTCTTCTTCACCGTCCTCCCAAACTGAATTATAGTATTCACAAAGAATATTACAGTTTTCGCCCCCCCCCTCAGTGTCACAATATTTTTGACGCCGCTACAGCCTTCAGTCACGAATATAGAATTCCCACATCGATTTAGCAGCTTTTCTCCCATTTTAGTAACAAGATCGATGTCGTTTGCTGTCCTTCATCATTTTCTTCTATGAACTCATAAACACTCTCAAATGCCTCATCCTGGTCGCTGTCCTTTGGTCTTCTACTTTTTTGTCGTTTGGTAGATTCAGCTGACGTAAATTGTTTTGTATTATTCTGCATTGTACAGAAGTTCATGTTACATGACTGGTGGTAAACACAGTCTTCTGCGTGAAGATCATCACCAAAATATTCGATTCGGTTTTGAACAGCAGTGGCCCACTCATCCCCTCTGGTTTTTACAATGAACCAACATAGTTTGAACAAATGCATCTGTCTTCACATAGAACATCCTTTCGTTACTTTTTCGTTTTGGGTCTTTGTTTTCTACTGTCATATGGCCCCAGAAAAACATTATCAATCTTTTTTACTGGTTGAGCAAAATCACTCTTGCTGGAGACAATAGAAATGTTCGCTTTGTTGATCTGGTTTATCTGATACATTTTGCTTCATCCCAGACTTTCATGCCTCTTTCTATACTTGCAACGCCTAAAGCTTGTTTACACACATGACAGGTTTCTGTGTTGGCTGAATTAATGTTTTACCCTGAAAATATACATATACAGTGTATTTGTGTATGTGAATCGGGTTAAGTGCAACACTACAAGTTGGATCAAAAAAGCAGAACACCCTTCTCTTATCTCCAATGAAGCCAGGTTTTAATAACAAATGCACATCATATAACCTGGGATTCATACCGAAATTGCTGCACATTTTTTGACCCACTCTGTAGAAGTGACTGGGCGAAGTGGTAGGGATAACCTTATATATTGTATAAGAGGTGATTCAACCATTTCATATGAAAGATTGACCCTGAAAACATGGATAAAAATGCAAGAGTTATTGGTTTATCATGAAAACTGAGTGATTTAGTGTTTTAAAACCTAATAGAAAATGACTTGTAATTTGAAATTGTTCAACTTTGAAACTTCCATGCTCAAATCTTGTCCAACTTTTAGTATGATGTATAGTAGACCCAACCTGACATAAAACCATAAAATAAATGTTGCCATTTTTTGTGGTTGGGGTACTTTGGCGTTATGTTGACTAGCACAGTTATCGAAAGATGTGGAGAGTACTGGAAATCTGGATAGACTTCAGGGAATGCCACCAGTTATTATTAACTGATGATGATCTGTATCAGATATTAGAATAATAATTTCAATCAAGGTTTAAGATAGTATTAATCATTATTATTATTATTATTATTATTATTATTATTATTATTATTATTATTATTATTATTATTATTATTATTATTACTAGGAGTAGTCACACAGGCCATCATCAAAGATTTCTCTTTGAGAACAACTGGTGATGTTCTCTTGATTCTGAGTGACAACAAGTCTCATGAGATTTGCAGTACTCTCCACCTTTTCAGATTAATTTGCGTTATCGTAACAGTCACTTACCATTGATTTCTCGTTGGCGGTGACGATTGGTCTTCACTTAAATTTGAGTGGCAAAAAGCTTTCACAAGGCCGCAACCTTCTTTGCATTCATCCAGTGGAGGTCTGGTTAGTGCCTTCTTACCTCCGTCTTCCCATCCTCCTTGACCCTCCTCGCTTATTTGGTGTGACATCAGTTTTTGATGACACACGCATAGAAAAAATAAAGCGTAGGGGATTAACTCATAATTTTACAAGTTTCATTATTATTATTATTATTATTATTATTATTATTATTGTTATTGTTGTTGTTGTTGTTGTTGTTGTTGTTGTTGTTATTATTATTATTATTATTATTATTATTATTATTATTATTATTATTATTATTATTATTGGCTTACATGGAGCTTTCACACAGGTCAACAAATGATCTGATTGGAAACCTGTGGTGTTCTCTGGAAGCTGAGTGACAACAAGTCTCCTCAGACGTCCAGCTCTCTCCAACTCCTTCGATAGCAATCGCAATAGCCTCTTACCACTAATTTCTCACTGACAGTAGCCATTGGTATATACTGGAATTTGAGTGGCACTCAGGCTTCCCAAGGTCCATGTTCTCTTTGCGCTTGTCCAGCCGAGGTCTGGCTAGCACTCTCTCCTCGGTCTTTCAGTCCTTCTTAACCGTTCTCGACTCTTTGGTATAACTTTTTTTATTGGGGGGAGGGGTGATGGAACAATGAGGGGTATGCAAAATAGGGGTGTAGAACTTGTAGATATGCAGCTTCGGTGTTCTTCATTCCCTGTAACGCTTATTCGTTATATTGTCTTCTTGTATTATTCTCCGCATTCAAGGGTTTTCCTTAATATTTCCGTCGTTTTCATTATCGTTAGTCGTTGTACTTTTGCAGTTATTCCTCTGATTCAAATTTCTGACATTCTTTTTTCGAAGTTTTTCGGAATTGTTCCTAGTGCTCCTACTATTATCGGTACTATTTGGATTTTCTTCATCATCCAAATCTCTTTAAACACTCTGGCTAGCTCTGTGTATTTGCTTCGTTTCTCCTTTTCTTTCATACTCACCCTGTGGTCAGCTGGGACAGCAAAGTCTACGATTTGACAGGATTTTTCTTTCTTGTTGATTATTACATCTGGTTTTCTTGTTTGGATGGGTTTGTTCGTCTGTATGACCATGTCCCATAGGACTTTGTGGTTCTCGTTTTCGAGTGCTGTTACGGGTTTATGCTTGTACCATTTGTCTGTACGCTCAAAATACAGTCGTTTGCACAATTTCCAGTGCACCGCCCTCCCCAGTTGGTCATGCCTGTTTTTGTATTCCTTTTGGGAAAGTTTGCTGCATTCATTTACTATATGGTTTATCGTTTTGTCTCTTTGTCGACATAGTCTGCATTTGCTGTTTTCTTGTGTTTTAACGATCCTTGCTTTGATATGGTTGGTTCTTATCGAGTTATCTTGTGCTGCAGTTATTAGAGATTCAGTTTCTCGGTTTATATGTCCTTTTCGCATACATGTCCAGATGTTTTCATTATTCTCATCTTTTGTAATTCTTATGAATCTTCCGTGGAGTTGTTTCTCTTCCCACTTCTCTTTTCTCGTTTTGTCGTTTGTATCTCTGTTTTCTGTTTTGTTGTTTTTTTTTCAGTTCTTCTTTTGTCCACCCTATAAACGGTCCAGAGTATCTTACTAGTGATACTGCCCATGTATTTATGCATTTTATTAGGTTTCTGCTATATAATTTCATTTCCAGGAGTTTTCTTGTTCTCCTGACGTATTCTTTTCCAACTCTCTCTTTCATTTCTGTTGCTCTGATGGTGTTCGCTTCCAGAATTCCCAAGTATTTATAGTCGTCTTGTTCCCCGAGTGCCCTTATTTCTGTTTGGTTGGGTAGTTCCATGCCTTCTGTCGTTTCAAGTTTTCCCTTTCTTATAACTAGTTGTGCGCACTTTTCCGTTCCAAATTCCATTTGGATATCTTGGCTGAAGATCCTGGTAGTGTTAATTAGTGTCTCTAGCTCCTTTTCGATCCTTGCAAAAAGTTTCAGGTCGTCCATGTACATCAGGTGGTTCATTTTTTTCCTCTATATTGGAGAACTTGTATCCGGCTTGGCACTTTCTCAGAATACTAATCAGAGTCATCATGGCTATGATGAACAGTAGTGGTGATAGTGAGTCTCCTTGAAAGGTGCCTCTCTGCATGTTAATTTCTGTTATGTGTTGTCCATCAGCTGTCAGTTCCAGTCTCCATGTTTTCATAGCATTTTCTATTACGTTGGTGATCCCGCTTGGTATTTTATACATTTTTAGGCATTCTATTATCCATGCTTGGGGGATCCTGTCGTACGCTTTTTTGTAGTCGATCCATGCCATGGCTAAATTCTTTATCTTCCTTTTTACCTCCTTTAGGATCTTTTGATCTATATATAACAGATCATGTGTTTCTCTTTTCCCTTTTTGGCATCCTTTCTGCTCCTCGGGGATGAGTTCACGGTTATTCAGGGAGTGGTCGATTTGTTCCCTCAGTTGTGCTGTCAGTATCTTCCACATAGTTGATAAGCACGTGATTGGCCTATAGTTGCTAGGGACGGTTTCTTTCTCCGTGTCCTTCTGTAGCAGTGTGGTTCTACCTTTTGTCATCTAGTCTGGTACACTTGCTTCCTGTATACATCTTCTCAGGTTTTGGGCTAGCCTTTCGTGTAAGGTTGTGAATTTTTTGAACTAGTATGCATTTATCCCGTCGTGCCCTGGTGCTCTCCAGTTTACCATTTTTCCTATGGTTTTCTTTAGGTTTTCCTTGCTGATTTCATTCACTGTTCCTTCTTCTATTTGTTGTAACTCTTCTGTCATGTCTTTCAGCCACTCGGCATTTCTATTGTGATCTCGTCGCTCTCCCAGTAGAGTTTTGTTTCTGTCAGGTTTTGGTTGTTCTGTATTTGTTTTTCCTCTGTTCACATTTTGGTATAATTGGCTTTCATTAGTTTCAAATGTTCTGTTTTGTTTTCATTGTTTAGATTTATATCTATATCGTCTCAATCTCGCTTCTTTTGCTTTTATTTTTTGTCCAGTTCTTCATGTTTTTTGTTTAGCCTCTCCCTGCCAGTTACATTTCCAATATTCCGTTTTCTCCACATTGCTTTCTTCTGGTTGATCATTTTGGTTTCTTTTTTAAGTTTGTGTATTTAGGTTTCTAGTCTTATTTCCTATCCAGGTTTTGTCAGTCCGCTTGTCCCCGGTTGCTTTTCTGATTTGAGATTCATACTTACCATTTTGGCGCCTGCGTAAATTAGGTTGTTTAAGTCTGTGATTGTATTTGTTGGGATGTGTGGGAGGAGCTTGTTAACATTCTCTGTTTCTGTTTTTAATTTCTTCTGCTCTTGGTTCCTTAACGATGGGAGCTTTGTTTTTTCCTCATTCATCAGCTGTATTATTTTATTTATTTCATTTGCTTCATTCTCTGTAAGTTCTGTTTCATTGTTCTCGGTTTCCACGTTTGTAGACTTCGTTCTTTGTTGGTCCTCGGCCTTTGGTGTTTTTACTTGTGAGACTTTAACTTGTGGGGTTGTTCTACGTACGGTTCCGTTGTTCAGTTTCATCATTTATTTTTCGATGAATTTCTGTTAGTTCTAGTTTAGAGAGCCAACCTTTCTTGAGTATCAGTCTTGCTTGGTCCGCAACTCTTTGTTCTGTCGTATGTTAGTCACTGGATAGGTCCCATAGTTCTTTCATTCGTTTCCGATAACCTCCATATCTATATTTAGGATGACCTATAATAGCATTCACTTGCGAGTCTATTCTGTTTTGTTGTCCATTTCTATTATTATTATTATTATTATTATTATTATTATTATTATTATTATTATTATTATTATTGTTGTTGTTGTTGTTGTTTTTGTTTTTGTTGTTGTTACGAGTTTAGTCACATCTGTGAAAACATTTCGTAAAGTTAATTTGAAAATACAAAAATTGTTATTGAATTTTTGATTAAATGACTAAAAATCTACTTTTTTAAAAAACTATATTTTTAACTGAAATTCTCCGTGTAATACACCTTTCTCAAAGTAGACTGCTGTTTTAAAACATTGTTTTACAATTTATTTCTCCGGTGGCATCAACTCCCAAGGGTCAACTCCTTGTGGAGAGAGAAAAAGATATGTCCGGTGTTTATGACGGCCGCCTCAAAATTTGCAATTGATGTGTATGTGTGTGGGTATGCGCGAATTTAAATTCGAGTTTGGTCACATCTTTGATACATTTCGTAAAGTTAATTCGAAAACAGAAACCGATAAAATGTTATGAAATTCGATTTTATAAAATGATTTAAATCATTTTTTTCTCTAGGACTTTGGGTGTAAAACCCCTTTTCAAAGTAAACACGTTTTTTAGTGGTTTTTTTTTTACTCTTCATTTGTTTTTTAGTTTTCTTTTTTTATTTTTCATTTGTTTTTTAGTGTTTTTTTTTTACTCTTCAGTACTCTCAGCATCAACTCCGAGAGATCAGTTCCTTGTTAAGAGAGACAATGCTTACGTCCTGTTAAAATATTAACTGCTATATCCTGGTTTATCATATTCCTCTTTTTATACTTCTCTTCCCCCTTTTCTTCTTCTTCTTTTCTTTTTCTTCTTCTTCTTCCTATTATTATTATTATTATTATTATTATTATTATTATTATTATTATTATCATTATTATTATTATTGTTGTTGTTGTTTCATAGTAGTCTCATCTTTTGGATGCTTTTAGTTGGATTTTTTCTTGAATAATGCCTTTGACTTTAAACAGTCAAGCTATATCTTAACACTTTCACCTTTCCTAACAGGCAAGCCTTTTGCAAAATTGGAAAAAAAATTGTTTACTCCATCTGATCAAGGAATTTATGGTAGCTTTTCATTATGACCGTAAGCGTTCCAGTTACAATGGGAATAACTTTGACTTCTTTACATTTCTATAGTCTAATTCCCATTTCAGAGCTTTGTATTTAGTTTTTTATGTTCTTTCTTTTACATTCTGATATCGAAAGGTTAGGTTATGTCAATGATTGAGCAAATTCACTTGTTTTTGTTTAAAGAAATTATGTCAGGTTTAGCATGTTCAAGGACCTTATCAGTTTGTATTCTCATGCCCCCCCCCCCTAAATTTGACAATTTGTCGTTTTGCTGTACCACTTTCGGTTTATGCTCATATCACTTTTTATTGTCGCGTAATTCAAGCATTTGATTACCCTTGAATGAAATACCATATCAAATGTCTTTTTATAATCCATGACAAAGTAGATCTGCGTTTGTACTTTCTTATGATCATTTTATTGATTGCTTAGTGCATCGTGATCTTTTTCCAGATACCTTTCTCTTCCACATGCAGCAAATTGTTTTCGTCCAAATAACCACAGATACTGTTCTCTTCCACATGTAGCAAATTGTTTTGGTCCAAATAACCACGGATACTGTTCTCTTCCACATGCAGCAAATTGTTTTGGTCCAAATAACCACAGATATTTTTCTCTTCCACATGTAGCAAATTGTTTTCGTCAAAATAACCACAGATACTGTTCACTTCGACATGTAGCAAATTGTTTTGGTCCAAATAACCACAGATACTGTTCTCTTCCACATGTAGCAAATTGTTTTGGTCCAAATCACCACAGATATTTTTCTCTTCCACATGTAGCAAATTGTTTTGGTCCAAATAACCACAGATACTTTTCTCTTCCACATGCAGCAAATTGTTTTAGTCCAAATAACCACAGATACTTTTCTCTTCTACATGTAGCAAATTGTTTTGGTCCAAATAACCACAGATACTGTTCTCTTCCACATGTAGCAAATTGTTTTGGTCCAAATCACCACAGATATTTTTCTCTTCCACATGCAGCAAATTGTTTTGGTCCAAATAACCACAGATATTTTTCTCTTCCACATGCAGCAAATTGTTTTGGTCCAAATAACCACAGATACTGTTCTCTTCCACATGTAGCAAATTGTTTTGGTCCAAATCACCACAGATATTTTTTCTCTTCCACATGTAGCAAATTGTTTTGGTCCAAATCATCACAAATATTTTTCTCTTCCACATGTAGCAAATTGTTTTGGTCCAAATAACCAAAGATATTTTTCTCTTCCACATGCAGCAAATTGTTTTGGTCCAAATCACCACAGATACTTTTCTCTTCCACATGTAGCAAATTGTTTTGGTCCAAATAACCACAGATATTTTTCTCTTCCACATGTAGCAAATTGTTTTGGTCCAAATCACCACAGATATTTTTCTCTTCCACATGCAGCAAATTGTTTTGGTCCAAATAACCACAGATACTTTTCTCTTCCACATGCAGCAAATTGTTTTGGTCCAAATAACCACAGATACTTTTCTCTTCCACATACAGCAAATTGTTTTGGTCCAAATAACCACAGATATTTTTCTCTTCCACATGTAGCAAATTGTTTTGGTCCAAATCACCACAGATATTTTTCTCTTCCACATGCAGCAAATTGTTTTGGTCCAAATAACCACAGATATTTTTCTCTTCCACATGCAGCAAATTGTTTTGGTCCAAATAACCACAGATAGTTTTCTCTTCCACATGCAGCAAATTGTTTTAGTCCAAATAACCACAGATACTTTTCTCTTCCACATGCAGAAAATTGTTTTAGTCCAAATAACCACAGATACTTTTCTCTTCCACATGCAGCAAATTGTTTTAGTCCAAATAGCCACAGATACTTTTCTCTTCCACATGCAGCAAATTGTTTTGGTCCAAATAACCACAGATACTTTTCTCTTCCACATGCAGCAAATTGTTTTGGTCCAAATAACCACAGATACTTTTCTCTTCCCCATGCAGCAAATTGTTTTGGTCCAAATAACCACAGATACTTTTCTCTTCCACATGCAGCAAATTGTTTTGGTCCAAATAACCACAGATACTTTCAAACAATATGCCAGTGAAATGTTTACACTTTACTGAGAGGCACGTAATTGGTTTAAAGTTTTTCATTTCCCCTCTTTTTGTCCTTTCCTTCACAATCAAGACTATAGTCCCTTTTGTCAGCCAATCAGGGAAGTTACCTATCTTCAGTCATTAAACATTGTAGCAAGAAGTGGGCGAATAGCTGAACGGTTTATAAGCCAGAATCCTTCGTTTCGTTATCTCCTTAGAGATGATGTTCCCAATATGATTTACTGGAGACTTTCTAACTATTTGCTGGAGTTATTATAATGATAATCATTATCATCGTTACTATGATTATTCCTAGCAATGATTTTATTTCAACTCCTAGTATTGATTTTCTTTCAACTCCACATGGCGTTGCCCGGGTGTTCAGAGGTGTGTGTTGAAAAAAAAAAGAAATAACAAAGAAAATGTTAGTAGGCAGGCAGGCTCGAACCTGTACCGCGAAGAAGCAAAGAACGTGAAAAAAACATGACGTCTTTGCTGTTGCGCCCATCGCCAAACCGGAAGTGACGTAGATTTAAATTAAGGCTAGACAATCAAAAAGAGGCGATGACTTTCGAAAATATCTACAAAAAAGTAACCCCTCCCTGTAGTACCCATTTATGGGTGAAGGAATGAATGTTTTAATCAACTTTTCGATATTTGTCGTCCGAAGGTTTAAGCTTCAAAATGATACAGATTTCGTGAAAATTTGTCGCCTCTGTCGAAAGTTTTAGGCAGACATATATACATACATACATACATTTAAATAGACAGGTGAGATTTATATTATAGACTAGCGATGGGTACCCGGCGTTGCCCGGGTGTTTGGAAACTCCGGGGGAGGGGATTAAAAAAAGTAAGTATGAGGATCGAACCCGAACCCTTGAGGCAAAGTTGTAAATTAAAGTGTGAAAAAAAAAAAACGTGCGACGTTAACGATTGCCCCACCGCGAGATGCTAACTGAAACACGTTTGAATTTATTTAATTACTTGGATTTGGCAGGTGCCCGTTTTAATGAGTTAATGAGGTCAAGTTTGACTGCGGGATGGTATTCATTTACTGCGGAACGCTTTTTTTATTTTTATTTTCCCAAGGTGTTATAGGAAAAAGACTAACCCACATGCGGCGAGCGACAAATGTTGAATATTTATATTCTCGAAATCGAGCAAATTAAATAGACAGGCGAGATTCGTTGTTAACTGTGAGATATTACGATTTATATATGATATAGAAAGTTTTAAAAAGTTGTGAAGCGACCGACCGCTTCTCTGAAAAAAGCCTTTTGTAGACATACAGAAAAAGCGATACACATACATACATACATACATACACACATTTTCGCTTTTATATTTTTTGATTATGATAGTAAGAACAACGATAATAATAACAAAATTCATATTTATTCATTTATTTATTTTGAAAGATTTTATTTTAAATTTGAATTATTTTTTTCTTTTCCAACCGATACATTACTCACTATTCAACCAGTCGAAAAGTAAAAAGAAAGTTCAGTTTGACGTGCAAAGTAAAGTTTAATTTAGCGTAAAAGTTTCCAGTTACCTTGCAAGGTTCGAAATCAACCAGTCTATATTCCGCAGAAGTGTTAGGCAAGTCGCCATAACGAATTTTTAAAGAGATAGTACTGGTATCATTCATCTCACCTATTTGGCGAATAGCGATACAAACGTTGCGCTATCTTTTGCTTTTTTTATTCATAGTTAAAAAAAATAATTCCTACCATGATTTCTATTTATTTTAAGTTTATGTTTTTAGTTTCGTAATTCTGACACCATGTTACAATATTTCTGCTCGTGTTACACATGGATTGAAGAATATAGGACGAGGGGTCGTGTCAACAAGTTGTTTATTAAAGCGTGAAAGATGATGATGATGATGATGATGATGATGATGATGATGATGATGATGTCGTCGTCGTCGTCGTCGTCGTCGTCGTCGTCGTCGTCGTCGTCGTCGTCGTCGTTGTGTTGTGTAGTGTTCGCTGGAATTTAGGTGACAACAGTTCTCCTCAAATTTCAAGCGCTCTTCACCTAGTTCGATAACCTTTTGAAATGAATTTGTGTTATCGCAATAGTCGTTTACCATCGATTTCTCGCTGGCACCGACCATTGGCCTTTAAAATTTAGGTGGTAATAAACCTCCCTAAGGTCGCAGTCTCTTTGAACTCATCCCGTGGCGGTCTGTTGAGTGCTTTATCTCCTAGGTCTTTCCATCATTCTTGACCCTTCACGACTATTTGGTATGGCGTCAGTTGATGTCGACACTACAAGTTTTGAGGGGGGGGAGTTAACTTACATTTATACGGTTTCATGATTTATATGGTGTTCTATCTTTATTGTTTACTTCTGTTGCAATATGGCTGGTTAGAGTTTTTTTTATCTCCTGTGGACAAGTCTCTGCATTCAAGGGGTTTCTTAATGTTTCGGTCGTTTTGATTATTATTATCCGTTGTATCTTCTCAGCCATTTCTCCCGACTCAAATATCTCCCATTCTTTATTCGAAGTTTTTAAACATTGTTTCTAATGCTCCTACAATTATTGATGTTGCCTTGATTTTCTCTATCTTCTATATCCTTTTCCACTATCTCCCCTATTATGTATTTGCCTCGCTTCTCCGTCTCTTTGCTATTCACTCCGTAGCCTGCTTGAACGGCAAAATCTATGACCCGGCAGGACTTTTCCTTCTTGTTAACTATTATGATATTCGATCATTTTGCTTGGATTCGTCTGTTTTTTCGTTCATGTCTCATTGTAATTTTCGTTTTTAAATAGAGCTGCCGCTTTGTGCTGGTACCATTTGCCTGTATGAAACGCAGTTGCTTGCATAGTCCTCAGACTACTGCTTTCACGAATATTTTTTAAGCCAGTTTGCTGCATTTATGTGGTTTACTTGTTTCGTCTCTTTGTGCACATAGTTTGCATTTGCTGTTTTTTTGTTGTGTCTTGTCGATCTTTGCTTTTATATTGCTTTTATTGCGTTATCTTGTGCGATTGTTATTAGGAATTCATTTTCTCTGTTTAGGCACCATGTTCAAGTCTTATCTTTTGTAATCTTTATGAATCGTCCGTGTAAATGTTCCTCTTCTCATTTTTCTTTTCTCATCTTATTTCTTGCTCTCTCTTCTCTTTCTTGTTGAGTTTTTTTCCAGTGTCTTTGCTACGGTAATTTACCTGTCTTCGTTCTACGTTATGTACTTTTTTCTAATTTTTTTAATGCGATTCACACAGTCTTCTATACAAACCAGTCTTCTTCCTCCGTCTCTTTTCTTAGAGTCGGTCAGTATCATCCTTTGAGTACAATCCATTGTGCATGGTTATAAGTTCTTGGTCTCCTGATAGAGATCTCAGCACGGTCCTTATTCTACATAGGTATTAAGTATTTTACACAACGATGAAACTACCAGGAATTAAACTTTGTTCAATGAAGGAGTCATTGACTTCCACGTTAAGACAAAGAATGAACGCTGTTTATCTCAATAGTTTAATTTTCATTGATTTAAAAAAATCACTTTTGGTAAATAGTGGAGGTGCACTCGAACTTATGGCTGTAATTTTAGTTTACGTTTTCTATAACACTATTTTTTATTTGTTAAATGTGAGACTTTTGTTTATTGAAAACGTAAATTTTATAAAGAGTTGAGATCTGATAAGGTTTGAAGTAGCCGAATCATATTTGTATAATGGGTTAAAATGGGTTTGTATCCTTAGTAGATTAAGATGGAGCGTTGCCATACATGAATATGAGAATTCTTAGAAATACAATATTATAGCCAAAGATACTCTCCAATGCACTTAACCTTCTCCCTCTTCCTCGTTGCCTCCAACGTTATCTTATTAATAAATACATTTACATATTTAATGCTTCCGTATGCACTTATATATTTGTTTCTGCATCTCCATTATTGTCACGAGGACAAATGTAATTTTTTTCTAATTCATTTTTCCTGTGTGTATCTACGTATTACATTACTTTCTAACTTCTTTTAATATTCGCACACGACCGATTGTAAATAAACTAAATATTATTGTGAGCTCACTATTTATCGATAATCTTTGCTTTACTAAACACATGTCATATTTGTAGATAAAGCAATAACGGTGTACTATCAACCATAATACGCGACCGATATTAGTTAATCATTTTGACAAACCCCGAAAGGCAATTTCAGTCGCATCTTTTATCTATGAAGATTTCAACAATCAAGAACTGATCAAAATGTTTGAAGTAGTAGTCTGTGGGCGAGAGGTACAGAGAATATTGTGGTCCAGATTGTTGAGCTTCCGTTAATTGATTATATGTGAGACGTGTTGTAACGTAATCATTGAATTGCTCCTTTCCGTTTGTCTAATCAATCCGGTGTTTCGGTTTCAAAGGCGACACACAATTTTTCTTTTTGTTCCTCATCGAACAAATGTTGCTTCCCTTATCATAAAACAAGTCAACATTTCTATCATGAAAAAGGATGCTTTTAATTCATTCATAGATGACCACTTAGTCCCTATCACTCTCTAATATGTCCGTCCAACAGCTACATGCCTTTCTTCTGGGCATCAAAAGTCGACCTGGTTAAATAAGATTTGTTTACGTCATGTTACATCACTTCCGTCAATATTTGCGATCTGATTACTTACCACAGCTTTTTTAATAATAATTTTCCTTTGTTGATGTCTGTGCATTCGGTCTATTGTTGGCACGGATAAAGTAATGTTTTCAATTTGATGTTTCTTCCCCAAATAATATTTTCTTTCTTGTCTTTTTATTTAAATTTTAAACCACCCTGCTGACGTTCAAGGTTCTAATCCGAGTCTCACTCTAATAGCATTAAAGTGTTGTGGAACATTGTTGTGCTGCAGGATTAGAGCTTTTTCTGCTGACCAGTGCTGAACACATGCACTCGACTTTCTAGTGCACATAGCAATTTGATGACAGTATTTTTCTGTTGTCCCCATTTCGCCTGCATTGTAGTTGTTTACACACCCTTTCTTTGGACGTTTCTAACGTTTACCCTTTTCATATAACCATTACACTGATCGTATCCAATAATTATAAAGGCTCAACTTTTCGCCACATCATTAAAAGTCGTTTTGTTGTGCAAAGGAAGAATAAATGAAACCAAACCCACAATTTCTTTGTTTTTTTATTGAGTTGGTACGGCACTAAATTCCCGAGCTTCATTGGGGTTCACAATTGCAAATGGTAGGTTACAACATTTAGATAACTTATACATTTTTCCAAGTTATTAAGCGGTTGTGCCTGGATCAGTCTTCAATTTTTCATTGTATTCGCAATGCATATATCATCAAGATATTGACTTAATTCTGTTTTGTTGCCAGTTTTTGTCCGATATAATCTGGTACTCACAGGAAGGATTTCGTGAAAGTTGTCAACATCATTAACATGTGGCATTGTGGAACCGACAGGAGATCAATATATCACGGCGAATCATCAGAGTTCGTGTCCATTTCAAGCACGTTGCCCCCCCCTCCTTCAATAAATTCATCATTATCATCTCAAATAGTTTCCTTGTTCAGTTTTCAGGATTTCTTGTTTCTTTTTCAGCATGTATTCATCGCTCCATTTTCGCTTCTTGTCAAACTTCTTTTTCTGTCTTCTTTTTCTTCTTCTTTTTCTTTTTTCTTCTTTTCTTCCTTTTCTCATTATCTTCGTCAATTTTCCTCTTCCTTGTTCGGCACCAAAGCCAACAGAATCTAGACCATTGTTAAGATGGCCTCTTCCCTGTTGATTGAGGCATGTTTTTTGTCCTGTGCAGTTCTATGAAGTCACCCCCCCAGATTTTCCTTCTCCCTTTAACAAGGAGCTAGTTTATTGCCGAGAGCCTTAGCTGTTCTTACAGGGGAATGCCGCTGGGGCTGCCCAAACAATTTTTGTAGTCCAATGCTCTTTCTCTAAGGCGCTGGCCCTTCAATCTCACTTTGTGTCGCTTCTTCCCACCGTGAATATCTACTCCTTGCTTTTTTTTTTTCAAGTTTATTTTTTTAATTTTTTTTTCTGATTTCTTTTTTCCTTTTCCATTTTTCTTTATTTTTTCTCCTTTTACTTTTCTAGTTTTTTTCTTTTTCATCTTTCTTTTTATTATATTGCCCTTCCCCTCCACTTCTTCTTCTTCTTCTTCTTCTTCTTCTTCTTCTTCTTCTTCCTCTTCTTCTCCATAGCTCCCCCTTTTCCCTCATCATCCCTATCACCCTTTTCTCTCGTTATTTATTCAAAACAATAGTGTGTGTCTTGCAAATTACTAAGCGTGAATCTTATCACCTATCAGATGTAAGTTGACAACCAAAAATGTTCCCCCCTCTTCCCAACACTCTATCTCTTTCATTATTCGATTTGAAGCATCCAAGTCTTTTCTCGCCCTTCCACGTTGCAAACGCGAGATGCAATTATACGTACGCAAAAGCCAACAATGGCGGTGCAACTTTTAAATGAATGAAACTTGTATCACTTTTATTATTCGTTTTTTTAACCGTGTTTATTTATTTATCGATTTTATTTTCCAGCTAATTATGCTTTTATTTTATTCTATTTTATTCCGTCTCTAGTTTTATTTTTACTCATTAAATTCTATATTTTTTCTCTTAGATGTGTCCATGCATTTTAGATGAGATTTGGAACGGAATCTGAGTTTGTTGCAGGTTGCGCCATTTTCATAAAGAAAGGAAATAGAGAAACAAAGGGAAATGAATATTTCTTTTATTCACAATATTTCTTTTATTCACATTTTATAAATTACCATTTTTGGTTTTGTTTGTTAATGTCGAAATGCGATTGTGCATTTATTTTCTCGTTGTTTCTTTTCATGTTTGTGGGCTTTTCATGCCTTCTCGCCTACTTTTTACATGGGAATCGCTCCAGACACACCATAAAGCCACTTTGTGTAAGGAGCTAAAATAGTATTTCAATGTCAAAACCTAGTCAATAATAAGTAGAGCTAGGACAACAGCATATTCTTTTCATTGTTTTGACTCCGGAGTGTGAATACGTTGATATCTTATATGCTTTTATATAGAGTGGTGTGGTTCTCGGTTGATTAACTGTGTCTGTGTTGGATATATACTCGAGAGTTAAAACAATGAAAAGAATATGCTGTTTTCAAAGCTCTAATGATAAGTTTAATATAGATAGAGTCTGACCCCCAAAACATCAATTCTTCCCCCTTTGTCAGAAACATTGCACACTAAGAGAAGCGAAGGCTACGAGTCTGTCGAAAGTAAACGCAAGGTCCTCTCCATGCCTAAAACACGCACCAATCATAAGAGACCATGTAATATAACAAGGCTCGTGTTTGAATGAAAAAATTTGAACGACAGAGGTGAGGCCAGACGGAAGTCGTTAAATCACGTGATTTCCGAGTGAATATTCGCCGTCTCTCGCTCTGTCTAGCGATACTTCAATCAGAAAATACATGACTACATCATTGTCTATCTGCTTGTGTTTCTCTTTTCACGCGTACACAATTAGTCTGTTGCTTTGATGTTTTCTGTGACTGCCTCTATTTTTAAATAAACCTTTTTATAAATAAGTTTAATATCATACTCAGGGTATTTTTTATTCAACCCATTGTTTTCCAATATTAATATTTATTACTAGCGCAACCTTTTCTGCCAAGAACACCGCATAGCTGTAGCAAGACGAACAATCTGTCTGTCTGTCTTTCTTTCTCGCTCACATACACGAATGTATCTTATCTCTTTGAAATTTCGTGTAATTGTTTAACTGATTGAAATAAACTTTTATTAAAAACCAATCATCTGAGTAATTGTATCCACAGACAAGCAAAAATTTCGGCTGTGGAGGACGATGAAGATGGCGACGACGGCACGGGTGTGTATAATGGTGTATACACTTATCGGCAATTGACGATATGACAACTAGTGATGAAACGATTTTAATATTTTTCCCGATTCCGATACAGTTACCGATTCTGTACTAAATTCCTGATTCCAATAAAATTACTGATTCTGATTTCGATTCCTCATAAATCTCTAAGTATTTAACAATAAAATTGTTATTTTTCCAATTACCGCAAAAAGTCATGTTAATTGTACACATATTTTCTAAAAAACACACACACACTTGTGTGGGGGGGTGATCTATAACTTTTAACTTTATTAGTTATTAAAAATAAATATTTATTATTTTATTATTATTACCAGCAGCAGAAGATGTTTTTAAATAAAATTAAATAAAAAAGATAATGAAAGGAATCGTTTTTGGCATCTGAAAATAGGCACACATTTTTCTGATTCCAATACCCCAAAAAGTTCTGATTTCTCCGATTCTTGATTCAGATTCCGACTAATGGTCCCAACAATATTAACAACCGAATCCTGCAAATTAAAATCAAAACAAGCAAGCTTCTTGTCGACAGTCTTAACCTAAACTTAAGACTATTAATTTTTCTTCAATTAAATTGATTTTTATTAATGTGAAATTTGATGCTGACCTGCTATCGCTAGCCAAACTCTGGTCGTCATAGATCATAATGAACAGCTCTAGTCCATTGGTCGTACTTGAAGATTGGTAGCTGGCAACATGCAAGGCAACTAAGAGTATTTTGTATTCTCAAATGGTCACTCATCTAAGAAATAATCAGACTCAAATTGCTTAACTTCGGTGATCTTACGGTGTATCTATTTGATTATAGCTATATATGTAAGGTCAGGGTTAAGCTATTTTAGAGTTAGAGTTGAAAATACTTTAAACTTTCAAAACAAATAAATAAAACTGAAAAAAAAACTTCCGAAAGAATAAAATAAAATAACTGTGATTCGTTCAATGATTAAAAAAGCATATTAAATCCATTCTTAACACAGAGAAGAGTGAGAGCAAACAATAAAGTTGTTTTATTCAATGCCCATGCTAATCAATTGTTCGACGACGGCTCGTCCATTTCCGGTTTTTCCATAAATCGCAATCGGAAACATTTGGTTTCTTACCAATAGAAGCACCTAAATGATTATAACTGTTTTGTTTTCTATTTCTCTCATACTCACATATTATTTCGCTCGATTTATTTTAACATTCATTCTTTCTGTCTGTTTGTCTGTTTGTTTGTTTGTTTGTTTGTCTGTCTGTCTCTCACGCTCATTTTTTCTCTCTCTCTATTTCTTTCCACTTTTCTATGTATCTTTATCTCGCATACTTCATCTTATCATATACTTCATCTAGCATACTTCATTTCTATCAGTAGATCCCTCTCTCCCTCCTTCTTTGTCCCTTTCCGTTACTCCCTCCATATCTGTAAATATTTGTAAAAATACTCGGGCAGTCCTTGTTAAGATACAACTTTGGCTAGCCCGAAGCAAGAAAAGGATAATTTCTATAACCAACTTCGAAATGCTATTTGTGGAGTTCGTCACAGGGAAAAGATCAGCTTTTTGGGTAATTTTAATGCTTGGGTTGGAAGTGATTTCCAAACATGAGAAAAGGTGTTGCGTCATCATGGTATTGAGCATATGAACTTAAATGGACTCAAATTGCTTCTTTATGCAAATAGTTTGATTTGATTATTATAAATACACTGTCTCAACAAAAAATGCTATGACCACATAGATGCACCGACTATGCGATGACAAAAGGACTTTAAATTGCCTTTCAAGTCATGCTTTGTTTTATAGTTAACCATTATTTCGTCTAGATCTTGTGTCAGTTATTTGTGAGACGTGTGGCATGTAGCGCTATCTTGTTGTAAAAAGAATTACATTTTGTCTTGTGGTGTCAGTTGGTCCATAAGAGAAAGATGAGAGAGGTCGGGCTACTTTTAAGTGGGCACCCTGTAGAATCTGTGGAAATAAGTAATAACATTGAATAACCTTGGAAATCTTTGCGTTAAACTACTCATTCAACAGCTCTCGAGATAATTTGGTTGCCCATTCGCAAACACCAAGATTGGTTTTATGAAAACAATGAAAAAGTACAAGTTCTTATCGCTGAAATGCCACAAAGCTTGGATTGAGGATAAAAACTCACCCGGGAAAAAGAAAGTAAGCACATCATGCAAAGTCCATGGTCAAAGAGCCGTGCGTACAATGAAAGAAGCTTAGTGATCTTCACAGACTACTTATCTCCAGGAAGCCTTCGATAGAGAAGGCTCCAAAGCATTCTACAAAGACATGAAAAAGTGTTTGGTCAACAGGAAAACGAAGTATCGTCGACTTCTTCGACCAATGGAGACCTGCTGCCAGACAAAGCTAAAATGTTGAAAAGGGAGAAAGGATATTTTAACAATAATCTACTGAAGGAGATGTTCTTGAATCAACCCCTCAACAACCAGATATATCAGAGTTATCATTTTTACCGAGCTTTCAGAAAGTTCTGGCAGCTATTGAACAAAAATGTCTGGAAAAGCATCAAGAAAAGATGCAATCCCACCGGAAATTTTTAAGCACGGTGGTACAAAGTTTGTGAAGAAATTGCTAGAATTATTCGTTAAAATTTGGAAGCAGGAAAAGGTCCCACAAGATTTTAAAGATGCTCTTTGTGCAAAAATAAGGGAAATTGGAAGGTATGTAATAACCACTGTGGTATTTCTCTTTTTTCCATAGCTGGTAAAATCTTAGCAAGGTTGATTTTGAACCGGATCATAAAGCGTGTAATTGACGATACAGACGATTTATATTCTGAGTAATGGTGTGGCTTTCGTGCAAGTCGCGACACAATGGACATTATTTTCTTTGCAAAAGGAAGTTTGTACAAAAAATCAGAATGTCTGTGGAACTTACTAAGACATTTGACACTGTAAACCGGGACTTTTGTGGAAAGTGTTGCGGAAGTTTGGTATACTCAAAAATATGTTGCTAGTGATAGTGTCATTCCATGAGGGAATGAAGGCAAATGTTGTTTCAAATGGTAAAATATCTGATTCATTCGGCATCACTAACGGCACTAAACAGGGATGTGTCATGGCTCTTGTACTGTTTGCCCTTTACTTTTGCTGAGACATGCATTTGCTGGAACTGAGGATGGCTTTAAAATTCAATATAAGACAAGTGGTGGCCTTTTTAATCATCAGAGGTTCGAAGCCAAAATTCTTACTCAAACCAGTATAATTGGTGACTTACCGTTTCATAGATGATACTGACTACTTCGGTAGAGGTAGCACAACGTCTTATGAACAAATTCTGTACTGCTTACAAAGCATTTGAATTAACCATAGGCATAACAAAAACTGAAGTTGCTCACCAGCCGCCCCAGCTCTGAAACAAATTACGATTATCAAGCAGAACCCGCCTGTGCATGCGTTCCTCAAAGTATCTATTCAAGTTGACGGGTATAGTTTGAAATATGTAAAGAACTTCAACTACTTCGGAAGTAAACACTACTGGAACACTTGATGATGACACAGTCAATAGAGTTGTAAAAGTCTCTAGTGGTTTCGGAAAAAAATTCGCCACTGTCTTTAGAACGTTCGAGGTATTAGACTTCAAACGAAGATACAGGTCTACAACACTCTTCTATAGTTCAGATACTTGGACACTGCACATTCAACAGTTGGATGTTTTTCACAAAGGTTATCTTGGAGAAATTTGTGGAGTTATTTTGACAGGATTGCAAATTCTGACCTTTTTACTATATGCGATATTGATAGTATTGAGTCCTTTCTCATAAAATCACAGTTGTGCTGGCCTAGCCATAAGTTGTGCATATAAGAGGAAAGAATTTCAAAACTGCAGATGTACAGTCAACTTGGTAGTGGTCACTGGACAATAGTTCGATCATTAAATTAAAAAGCAATCCCTTAATTGCTGAAATGAACCTCGCTGCCCTCGAAGACTGTGGTTAATCATAATGAATTAATGTCTGCATGCTTACATGGCATTATGAAAAATGCAGCATAAAATATGTTCAACGTGCGTCAAACTAGGGAAAGAAATAAACTATCGTTCGCCGTTCTAGCCATATACTATAACAATCCACATTCTTACACAATTTGTGGCCTTTTTTGTAGATTTTTCGCTGGACTGAAATGTCATCTGCGTCTCACACACAAGATTACATAGAGGAAGTTGTAAGAACCTCATATGTCGAATCGACGGGAGATATAATAAAGTCGTATTTTTGTATGTTTGTTCACAATATACGTCATATATGACGTCATAGCAGATTACATCATATATGATCTTATAGCAGATTCTTTCGACTTGGCAAGAGCTGCTATATACACAGTATATATATATATATATATATATATATATATATATATATATATATATATATATATATATATATATATATATATATAACATGGGTACTCCGCGTTGCCCGGGTCGACATAAAGTTCCGTTTGGAACACACCTGCTATACACTAAGGATATTAATCGTTTTCATCATGGGAAACGTCGATAACCCCACAATAATTTAAAAAATAAAGGAACGGATAAAAACAAGTAAATGTAATCGCCCCACTCCCACAAAGAAAGAAGAAGTACGTGATACCCTCTCCAGATATTTCAGTAGAACGGATACAAAGAGAAGAAACTATTCTCCGGATATTGAGCACTTTTGCTTCCCGAGCGCTGGAAAGACCCCCCACACACACACACACAAAATAAAAAAAGTAATAATAAAAACAACTTTTGTTTCAATAAAGATAGCAGCAAGTGCCCTGAGTCACCGAAAAAAAAAATAGCGACGTAGGTAGGCTAGAACTTGAAATGCGAATGAAAGAAAAAGATATTTTGCAAACTATTTTACCAACTGGACTACGACGACTTACGATATCGTGACCTTAAAAAATAACGTTTATAAATAATTATACATGCGTGCCTTGCGTCTATTTTTTTTTTTGTTGTTGTTGTTGTTTTTTTTTTTTTGTAAAGGTACTTTTTTATTGGCTTTTTTTTTCGTAAATAAAAGAAATTATCGATTTGATTTTTTGGAGGGACTTTTTTGTTTCTAAAAGTGTTGCTTAAGTTTCAATTGTCGGAAAGGTAAAAAAAAATTCTGTATAGCCGTTTCAAGAATAATAAAAACAAACAAATGAAATCTTTTCAGTTCATTCGTAAGTGTTATTCTATTTGTTTGAATATTTTAAAAAGAAAAAAAGGAAAACATATTTTCTGTCTACATGGAATTATTTTTTCACGCTAGAAACTAATTGAGATTACCAAATTATTTTATTTGATGAAGAGTTTGCTTTAACTTTTTTATGCTTCGATGTTTCCAGGGAGAAATAAGTCTAGCTCGCTTTTAAAAAGTCGATATCGGAAATAATAATTCCAAATAAATTAAATTAAATATATTATCAATATAATTGTTATTTAAAGTTTATTCTAACTTAAAACAATTCTCTCGCTAGAAACATAAACTAACATATTGCTATTTAGTAAAATCAATTTTCCGTAATGTAATATGAAAATGAGGTGACCTTTAATTGCATATTTTGCAAGAATCATACTATATATAGAAATAAATGGAAGAATAAAGTAGCGAACCTTTTGTATATATTAATCAAATTGTGAACAAACAAACAAACGGATAGGAATACGAATATATATATATATATATATACTAGCATTTCAGCCCGGCGTTGCCCGGGTGTTTGGAGGTGTATGTTGAGCAAGAAAAAAAAGTGGTAGTAGGAAGGCAGGCTCGAACACGTACCGCGAAGGAGGAAAAGAACGGGGAAAATACCTGACGTCTTTGTTGTTACGACCACCGTCAAACCGGAAGTTGCGTAGGTTTTAATTAAAGCTAGACAATCGAAAGAAGATGAGAGGATAACTTTCGAAAATATTGGCGAAAAAAAGCGACCCACCTGTAGAAAAGTGCCCAGTTGAAGCTGAAGATATAAATGTTTTTAGCCAATTTTTCGATATTTGTGGTCTGAAAGGTCGAACTTCAAAACGATAATGATCTTGTAAAAATCCGTCGTCTCTGTCGAAAGTTTTAGGCAGACATACATACATACATACATACATACATTTATTGATATCTCAAATTTTCGACACAAACTGATAAAAAAAAACTTGCCCTATCTCTGCATATCCTTTATGTAAAATTTCAAATGTTTAGACCAGAAATTGTCTGAATAATTTAGTAGAGACCGAAGCAGTCTAATTTTTAAAAAACTTTGACCCTATTATGACCCCTTAAAATTTATTGTTTTGGGCTCAAATCAAGTTATTAAGTCAGATCAATGTCCAAAGAACCTATATCCAAAATTTCAAGTGTTTAGACCCAAAATTGGTGGAGAAGTTTGGTAGAGTTCTCAAAGTTGAAATCGTTGAACTTTGACCCATGAACAGCGAAATTTCTGGGCGAAAACCGATCACATCGATTTTCTCAAATCTCAGTACGTTGTATATCAAATTTCGAGTCTGTAGACTGAAAATTGAAAGAGGTATTGTGTAGGGAAATGTACACAGACAGACACACAGACACTTTCACTTATATATATATATATATATATATACATATATATATATATATATATATATATATATATATATCCTACTCGCTTTCTTCTCTCGAAGTAGACAAGATGGCTAACAGAGAATAAATTAAATACATAAGAATGGCAAATTGTATTCTGACAGGAAATAATAACAGAACCAATAATCTGCATAATGCTTCCAAATACACACACACGCACACACACACACACACACACACACACACACACACACACACACACACATATATATATATATATATATATATATATATATATATATATATCACCAATTCAGTTCGTTGCGAATTTGTAGAAAAACTTGAACGGTTTGCTCTTAACAGTATATCAATTCGATGATATGTAAATGAGATGTCTTTTCCGCCCTGATAATGTAAATTTATTTCATCATTTACATATGGGGTCATTTTATATTCCCAGTGTCAAAGTATAAAAAAGTAAAGTTTTCGCTGTTCTGCATATGTATAAAAAACGGCACAAGATAAGGATACGTCAAAAGCACAAAAAGACATCATTCATGCATTTTCGGTTGCTGGCAAGGCTCAAAAGGTGACAGATGTCGAGGTTGGTTCCTCTCAGTCTTCTCTCTCGAAAACAAGCGGACGAAAAACTTATTTATAACGGTTCTAAATCAGTTGCTAGTCCCAAACAACGGCTAGATATAATAGAATAGAATCCTTATTTCCAATTGATTTACAAATTCTTAAGCTCAGTTGATATTTCCCCATAGTGTGTAATATGTCATGAAACAGTGTATTTTTACATATTGGATGTATATAATCCGGAAAACACTGAGTATATACATATACATATCGTAATTTATTAACATTTTTGGTTGAATTTCTGAGAGCCGCATTTTGATCTAAAGTTAAAGCGGAAATCACCATCATCGAGGTCATGCTGCGCTAGGTCGGGCACGTCTCCAGAATGGAGGATCATCGCCTGCCCAAGATAGTCCTATATGGCGTACTCTCTACTAGCCGTCGTGACAGAGGAGTACCGAAGAAAAGATATAATGACTCTCTGAAGATGTCTCTCGGTGACTGCCACATTGACCACCTCTAGTGGTCTGCTCTCGCTGCTGACCGTGTTACCTGGCGACACAATGTCCACTAGGCTGTCGCCTCCTTTAAGATCTCCCGCACAGTAAATCTGCGGGAGAAGCGCTGCAGGAGAAAGATTCCGGAAGCCTTAGCAGCCACACCTGACGCGACTTTTGACTGCAGCTGCTGTGGCCAAACCTGCTTGCCCCGCATCAGCTCGTCAGCCACAAGCATGCCTGCAGTCGACGTGGACAACCCCCTTCATAGAATCTTCGTTTCGAAGTACAGCCAAGAAGAAAAAGGGAGAAGAGAGTAGTTAAAGTTAATTATGTTCACACACTGGTTCCCGTTAGATGACCGCAGTTGAGCCTGGTCAGTACTAAAATCGGTGACCATTTGGCAATTCCGCATGCTGTATGTGCACTTTGCTATCCTTGGAATTGTTTCCAGTCGTTTAGCACTTCTCCTTTTCTCCTTGCCACAGGACTAGTGTCGATTCAGGAGAAGTATGGTTGGGAGATTGCGCAACCCTTGCCTCACAGTTACTCGCGCAGCTACCCATACAGGGGATGCACATTATCACTTGAGACTGAACGGAGGCATCGAAGTAGTTAAGGTACACGTTTGAGCCGAGTTTCTTACATTTTCAAAGTAAAAAAAAAATGAAAATCTCTAAATCATTATATAGTTGTAAATCTCCCCCACTGTCAAGTTAGCTTTGATGTATAACAAACACTAAAATCAGTTTTTATGTCATTTAGAACCTAAATAATAAGAACGCAATCGTCTATATTTTCATGAAAAGAGGTCGACTTACAAGCTCAACGATTGCTAAACTACTTTGTTCCCCTTGTATCGTTTGTTTAGTTATCCTTATTGCTATATATACTCTGTGCTATAATGTTAGATCTTATACATAAGGAGAAGAAACTGGGGCTTGGGTTGACTTTCGAAACCCACACTTCTCTTATATTGTCCTGTAATCTTCACATTCTATGAGTGATGTTTCTGACAAAGAGAGAAGAATTGCTGCTTTCTGGATCAGAAACTATCCATCTCACACTTAACAGTGTCTTAAGAACGAATGAATTTTGACCTGTAAATATTATTTAAGCTTCTTACATCAAGTGGCCCCATGTCTTGCTTGGAACGATTTCCATAAATATATTCGTTATACTTGCGTCATAAATATATCCGTTATACTTGCGTCATAAATATATCCGTTATACTTGCGTTATAAATATATCCGTTATACTCGTGTTACAAAAATACATCCGTTATACTTGCGTTACAAAAATAATACGTTACACTTGCGTTACAAAAATAATACGTATCTGTTCGTCGAGAAATATAATTGCATACGCGAGTAAAAGTAAAACGGTCGAAAGTAATCAATGGCCAACCGAATAACCGCTTTCTGTTGGCTATTACATCGAGATGCATTTCATTTATCAGAATTACTCCACTTGCCCTTGACCCGCAACTTATAACGATGAATGCTTAAACAAAGCGATATCAAATACCACTTTTTGAGTTTTTGGTATTACTCAACTTAGGATTGAACACTAACCTCCCGGCTCATTATCAAACGTTTTTAACATGTTAAATGAGTCGAATGATATATAACTCTGAGGTATTTTCATTACAAATTACCTTGCTATCTTGAGATAGAGGATATCTTCCTTGAAACTGTACGTGTGAACCCCCTTCTATATAGCCATAAGGATCAGATGGGACAGATTTTTAAAATCCTCAAGATTAAGAATATTTGTGTATTAATAACATGTTAGTTTGCTTTAGTTGTTATATTTACTATCTCTCTCTCTCTCTCTCTCTCTCTCTCTCTCTCTCTCTCTCTCTCGGAAACTTTTTTATTAACTTTCTCTATATTTTATAGAAATAAACCCAATTACATTATGTATCCTTCCCTATCTTTCTCTATCTCTACCCCCCCGCCTCTCCCTCTTACTTTCTCTACTTATCTTTTCATCTGTTTCTTTCTATATGTTTCCCTCTAAAATATTTCACTAAGTCTCAATCACTATCTCCCTGACTTCATTTCGCTCTCTTCTTTATACTCATTCCTACCCCTAGATTTCTTTTAGCGGATAAGAAGACGAAAATAAATAAAAAATATGAGAGTGCGAATTTGCATTATAACAGAAAGTAACAACGAAAGCAACTATCTGCATAATATCTCTCAATATTCTCATATATATATATATATATATATATATATATATATAAAATAAAAGTTACAATAAGTTTACTAAGGTAATCAAAATGGTAAACTTAAAATATATTATAAATATTAAAGAGTTAATATTTACAAGTAAAATAAACTCAGCCAGATGTAAAAAGCTCAATAAAACCGAAAAGGAAATAGAGCTTATAATATGAACAAATGATTAATAAAAGATGTTAAAAGACATCTTGAAAAAGAGTTAAAAACATATTTAAATTTAAAAAAGGAAGCACAAGATAAGTGGATAGTCCTTAATCCGCGGAGTTTTGAAGAAATACTCTCCTTCTCATCAGATGGCAGGAATTAGCAAAATGCAGGATCGAATTTTGCATCTAAAAGTATTTAATGAAACTACAAGTAAGTCAAAGATCTTACTTGGTTAAAAAAAGGGTGAGGTAAGGGGAACAGGAGGCATGGAAAATAATTAAAAGATTTCACATGAATGGATAGTCCGGTAAAGGGTAAACATCCAAAAATGGTAAAATCCAAAACGGTCGAATTTAAAATTTCAATCCAATGGGTAAATTCCAAATGGTCCAAAATCATCCAAAATGCAGAGTTCTTTGAAAAAAAAGCGCAAATGGAATGAATTTCAAATCATTAAAAGTTTTGCGCTTTTTTTCCAAGGAACTCTGCATTTGGGATGATTTTGGACCATTTGGAATTTACCCATTGGATTGAAATTTTAAATTCGACCGTTTTGGATTTTACCATTTTTGGATTTTTACCCTTCACCGGACTATCCATTCATGTGAAATCTTTTTATTATTTTTCTTTTGCCTCCTGTTCCCCTAACCTCACCCTTTTTTTTAACCAAGTAAGATCTTTGACTTACTTGTAGTTTCATTAAATACTTTTACATGCAAAATCCGATCCTGCATTTTGCTAATTCCTGCCCTCTGATGAGAAGGAGAGTATTTCTTCGAAACTCCGCGGATTAAGGACTATCCACTTATCTTGTGCTTCCTTTTTTAAAATTAAATATGTTTTTAACTCTTTTTCAAGATGTCTTTTAACATGTTTTATTAATCATTTGTTTCATATTTATATATATATATATATATATATATATATATATATATATATATATATATATATATAAGGGAGGAAGAGAGATGAAAAAGGCACAGACCAAGTTAAGTGTCCATCAACGTTTCGTCTTTATTGTAAGAATTCTTATAGATGAATAAAATGAAGAAAATAAAATACAAGTACAATATTGAAAATATATTTGCTGTGAAAAGTATGACTTTGTTCTATTTCAAAACAAAAAAATTGTTGAAAATTCCCAAAAGAAAAAGCGTCTATACACACACCCACACTCACATATATATGAACGAAAAGAATATATATATATATATATATATATATATATATATATATATATATTTATATGTATGTAATATATATATGTGTGTGTGTGTGTGTGTGTGTGCGTGTGTGTGTGTGTGTGTGTGTGTGTGTGTGTGTGTGAAAAAGAAAAGAAAAATGCGTAAAATGCATAGTCAAACGGTCGTTCCGGTTTAATCTTTATAAATGGAACCAACTACAATACATATAATGATCGGTGATTTCATGAAACTGCTGAAACTGGGACATATTTATTAATTAATGCGTAATATATATTCTTAAGATTTCACAAACATCGGAAGAATCTGTATTTTCACGAATATCTTTTACCTTATCTTTGCCCGTCCGGATAAATCTAAATTAGACTAAATATTAGTTTTGGGGCGATTAATCGGAATCGGAATCGAGAATCAGAAAAATCGGAATCGGTATCGGAATCGGAAAAATTGATGCCTATTTTCCGATGCCAAAATGATTCTTTTAATTGTCTTTTTTATTTTATTTTTTATTAAAGTAAAATCTTCCATTGCTGTTATTAATGATAAAATGATAAATATTCATTGATTTTAAAATACCAGTAAAGCTAAAATCGATAGATTGTCCTCCACAATTGTATTTTGCGTTTAGGAAAATATCTGCATATTTAACATGTGTTTTTATGAAAATCAGGGGAAATTACAATATTATCGTTAAATAATTATAGATTTATAAAGAATCGGAATCGGTAATTGTATCGGAATCGGGAATTTAGCGCAGAATCGGTAATTGTATCGGAATCGGGAATTTAGCGCAGAATCGGTAATTGTATCGTAATCGGGAAAAATATTGAAATGCTCCCATTACTACTAAATATAGTTAACACTACTTACGCCTCGCAACTCAATTCCAAAATGAATAATGATTGGTTAATTAGTTTAATAGTTTATCTCATACATATACATATTAAAATATGCAAACATATCTAACGTTTATATATATATACACACACACACACATACATATATATATATATATATATATATATATATATATATATATATATATAATTCTAGGTATATGTTTATATATTTTTATCACTCGTTATCCAATTTAATCTGTTTTCTTTCTTTCTAATCCATAACAACTTCCCCTTCGTCCTTTTCATTGCTCATGACCTTCTGCCGATCTGTAGCCAGACTGGCTGACCGGATGTTTCGTTTCTGCGATTATTGACCCCTTTCTTATCGATTTTCACTTTGTTTCGCAATGCTTTCCCCGCTTTAACCTTTATCATCGAGTTCCAAATGCATATTTTTCGAAGCATGGCCACCGAGATGCAGATCATTATTGTTTTTACCCGAAAAATGTCACCCGGGGTATCTTAGAAACCGTGTTTTCCTAAATATGAAATCCGCAATATTTTTGTCAGAGCACACGATCCGAAATATACAAGGCTAGATTTGTGCGATACACACATGTATATTGATGTATATTAAGCCTACCATACGTATTGATTAATGGTCATTTACTGATCACTATTTCTTAGACATTCTGAATTTTAATCAATCATTTCATTCCAAATAAATCTAAAAGAATGTATCAGAATTTAGAATATGAATTCTTTTATATATTGAAATTTTATTCTTTCGCCATTATTTTAAATTCATCTAATTTATTCTTTAAACAAATGTACATTCTCCATTGATAAATGAGGAGAAAGAATTATGCTTCGCTTATGATCTCGCTAATAACGCCCCAATCAGTGAAGTTAAAAAAGAAAGAAGAAAATGTCAGAAACTGGATTGTTTTAAATAAAAAAAAAAAATGAAAGAAAGAATTTATCAATCGGTATAAAGAAAAAAAAAAAGGATGAAAACGACAGAAAAATGTCTCATTATAAAAATAGAATGAATTATTTCTTTCCGGATTCATTTCAGGACTGTTTGACATGCCATTTAGTTTCTCCCTTCTCGTAAACACTTGAAATGTTCTAGCATAGTTTTTGCTAATATAACGAAAGAGAACTCTCTCTCTCTCTCTCTCTCTCTCTTACTATATATATATATATATATATATATATATATATAGAGAGAGAGAGAGAGAGAGAGAGAGAGTGAGAAGGATAAAATTGTTGTAATACAAAAGATGATATGATTCCACTTCCGTTTAATGAAAACCGGGTTTCTTTTCTTGTTGCAGACCATCTATTAGTTGACCAGTTGTGTACAAATCCCAAGAGCGATAAAACTTTCTATGATGTCTGAAAGTGACTCAATGTTCAATTAGCGAAATTGGAGATGCGCTGCTGTAGGTGTATCAGAATTTTTGTAGGAATTTTTGACACCCCTAACACGAAACTGTGAATAAAATATAAAAAAACTCGTAATTTCTCCTTTAAAATGGG
>NC_136483.1:118094801-118254801 GCF_053919585.1 Euprymna scolopes
CACCCAGAGTTATGCATTTCTCCCATCGTTTGATGCAGCTCTGGAGACCGTTTTTATAGAGCACCCCAGGTTGGTCCTCCAACCACGACGTGACTTCAGAAATCAAGGTTGCATCATCTGGGAAACGCTTTCCTTTCAAAAACAACTTCATGGCTGGGAAGAGGTGAAAGTCAGAAGGTACAAGATTAGGAGAGAAGGGAGGATGGAAGAGGATTTCATAACCACATGCTCGTGCTTCTGATCAGGCGACATGCGAGTTGTGGACCGGAGCGTTGTCCTGCAAGAGGAGGGTACCTTTGCTGATCTTGCCCCGCCTCTTGATTTTTATAGTTTCCCTTAATTTCCACAAAAGTGAAGCATAATAGGCTCTTATAATTGTGGTACCCTTTGCCAGGAAATCTATCACTACTCCGTCCTGATCCCAGAAGACTGTAAGCATGACCTTGCCAGCGGAGGGCTGCACCCTTGCCTTCTTTGGAGGTGGTGAGTTCAAGTGCTTCCACTGCATTGACTGGATCATAGTGATGAACCCAGGTTTCATCCTGTGTAATCAGTCTTTTGAAAAACTTTGACTCATCTTCTTGGCACATCTCCAAATTCATCCTCGAGCACTCGACGCGTTCTCGCTTCTGGAATAGTGTGAGCAACCTGGGAATCCATCTGGCAGACACCTTATGCATATGCAAATGGTCATGAATTATAGTTTCACAGGGCCTGTACTAATCTTGACATCTTGGGCTATTTGGCGAATAGCAATGCGCTGATCTTCCAAAATAGCAGCCTCAACTTGACGGTCATATAATGGGGAATCATTACCAGAAGTTTCTTTCATTTCATCAAACGTCTCCTGTGGTGTGCGTCCTTTCAAATACAAAAACCGGATCATTGCTCGACATTCAACAGGCTCCATTTCACACCTGACTCAGTTCAAACACCTGTAAAACAGAAACCACAATTAGTTCAGAGCTGTAATTTGCCGTAGAGATATAAATCATTGCACATGCGAGATTTCAGCTAGATCAGACAACTGGGAGTG
Source organism: Euprymna scolopes (assembly GCF_053919585.1). Lineage (NCBI taxonomy): Eukaryota > Metazoa > Mollusca > Cephalopoda > Sepiida > Sepiolidae > Euprymna > Euprymna scolopes. Next base: position 118,095,838 of record NC_136483.1, read on the forward strand.
GGTCAGGGGTATTACTTATTGCACGCCCCTCGTATATATATAATCTATAATAAAAATCTCACCTGTCTGTTTAAATGTATGTATATGTTTGTTTGTATGTCTGCCTAAAACTTTCGAGAAAGGTGACGTATTTTCACGACATCGGTATGATTTTGAAATTCGACCCTTCAGAGGACAAATATCGAAAAATTGGCCCCAAAGATTGATTCTAGGGAAATAGCCTGTCCAATGCCAATTTCGTTTAAAAATAAAAGGTCTGGTTTAGTCTCCTGTAATTGGGTTTCAACCTCTGGAAGGTTAGAACGCAGACCCCTGATGCGCATTTTTCTACAGGGAGGATACGCTTTTTTCGCCGATATTTTCAAAAGTCATCGCCTCTTTTCGATTGTCTTGCCTTAATTTAAACCTACGTCACTTCTGGTTTGGCGATGGGCACAACAGCAAACACCTCCCTTTTTTTTCACGTTCTTTCGTCCTTCGCGGTGATGGTTCGAGCCTGCCTACCACTTTTTTTTTTTTTTTGCTCAACACACACTTCCAAACACCCAGGTAACGACGGGCACCAAGGCTAATGATAAATAATAAGTATTATATTACATATTAATTTTATAACAAAATATGGTTCAATATGTATTTTATAACAAAAATTCAGAAGTAATTCATTTATGCTCTTTAAATCTCTGATTTTCCAAAGAAAATATCCGTCTTTTCAGACGAAAAGGAGTTGATTTTTGGCATTTTTAGCTTCAAGTATTAAAAAAATTTTTTTTTGAAAATTAAAGGTTATAGATGGTTTTATCTATTAAAAGGAAAATGTAAAACCACATGAAATGTTATAAATCATTCGCATAATTCCAAACAACAATTTTAATAATTTTTACCCCCCCCCCCCCCAATAAATAAAGTAAAATAAAAAGATTAATAATATATTTCTTTTCCTTTGGCAAAATATCAATTCGTGTATTGATGAATATGCAGATGATTGAGTATCAGCGTATGGAACGATAGTCGATGAAAGATATCCAAGGGTGAGAATAATAAAAGGAATCTGGATAATATAGTTTTCCTTTGGTGTTAAGCAAAACATCGATTTGTGTATTGGTGAATAAGATTAGCGTTTATTGGTGTCTGCACAAATAGTTGGTGAAAATATATTTATGACTAAAACAGAAGTAAAAAGTTAGGATAATGTTAAAGTTTTGTGAAGTCCCTGAGACTACAGTATTACATTTAAAATGGCTAGCTTAGACAAATAAAGTAGATTATTTTCAATACATAGAGAAAGGAATGGACAGCGGATGAGAAAGAGAAGGTTTGAGAAAGGGGGAAATGGATGAGCGGAAAGAGAGAACGATAGACGCGCAGCTAGAAAGAAAGAGGAACATAGGTAGAAGTTGGTATTATACTATTTAATTCCTATTTACTTTTTTATAGATCCAGGCAACGCCAGGCATCCCCGCTAGTAAAAAATAACTAATAATATAAGGAATAAAAATAAGTAAAAATATGAATTAACGTTAATTTAAAAAAAAAAATGGAAAAACCGATATTGTTTACATGACCGTTGAAACTATGGTTCTACCAAGTTTAAGCTTTATTTACTCATTGTTAACAATTTAAATATAACATTTTTTTCATAAAGCTTAAATGATATAAGTTATAACATTTGCAGATTACTAAAAAAAAAAAAAAGTAAATTTAAATTTAAAAATAAATAAATATAAAAAATAATACTCTTTCGTTTTGCCCGTGACGCAGTGGATAGAGCCATTGAATCTCTATGGTTCCCGACGAGTATTGTTTGAAGATAGCGGTTTCAATCCTATCGGAGGAATAGTTGGTCAAAAAGATGATATTAAAGTACTTTGATTATATTATATCTTTGATGTATCCTTAATTTGTTAAAGCATTATTATAAAATAATGAGCTTAAATTGAATATTATTTTGCAACTAGTCTTGAAATCTTATCTGACACTGCGAGGACTGTTGATGATGCTTAGGTTGTTTATTGACATGAAAACAGGCGTGTTTCATGGTACTGTGTATAAGATTCAGTATGCAGTATTTAAGCATTTCCCGCGGTTAACGGTAGTCGAATGGATTAGGTCCTTGCTAACTAAGCCAGGGATGGCTTCTGTCGCCTGGGTTGAATTTATCGACTGGTGTTAATCGTGTCGTGACACCCTGCATTGATGATTAATTCCCGAAAGGATAAAACACTAGTGTCTGTAGGTATTTAATAATTAGTATAGTAAATAATCACACACACACACACACACATATATATATATATATGTGTGTGTGTGTGTGTGTGTGTGTATAAAAACTATTGTATAAACTATTAGGTTGGTGCAAAAACAACATCTTTTTCTCACATCTGTTACTTTTATATATGATTTCTAAATTAATTCCTTGACATATATAGTCATGTTATACATCATTTAGAAGCGCATTTTTCGCTTTATCGAATCGTGTTGTAACCATTCTTAATCTCTTCATTTATTTTTTGCAGGCTTTTGGACAGCATGGACAAAATTCAAATCCGCACAATTTTCTTGTTCCAGTTCAAACTAGGCCGAAAAGCTGTCGAGACAGCTCGTGATATCAATGATGCGTTTAGCCCAGGAACATCTAATGAATGTGTGATACAACAGTGGTTCAAGGTGACGAGAGCCTCGAAGATGAAGACAGTCGCGGCCGACCGACTGCGGTTGATAACGGACATTTGAAAGCCTTAATTGAAGCTGACCCCCCCCCAAAAAAAAAAACACACGAGAAGTTGTTGATGAACTCGAGGTCTACCACTTAGCAGTCGTTCGCCATTTAAAGCGAACAGGGAAGTAAAAAAGTTGGATAAATTGTTGCCGCATGAATTGAACGACAATTAAAAAAAAAAATCGTCGTTTTCTACGCTCCTTCTGCGCAACAAAAACGACCCATTTCTCGAGTGGATTATGACGTGGACCCTCTACGACAATCGGCAACGTTCGGCACAGTAGTTGAATGCCGGAGAAGCTCCAAAACACTTCCTGAAGCCGAAATTGCACCAAAAAAGGTTATGGTAATTGTTTGGTGGTTTGCAGCCGATCTCATCCATCACAGCTTCTTGAATGTGGGCGAAACGATTATGGCGGAGAAGTATTGCAGACAAATTGACGAAATGCACGAGAAGCTCCAACGTATGTGCCCGACATTGGTTAACATGAAAGAATCAATTTTCCTCCATGACAACGCTCGCCCGCATGTTGCTCAACTGACCCTGCGGAAGTTGAACGAATTGGGCTAAGAGACTCTGTCTCATCTGCCATATTCACTGAACCTCTCGTCAACCGATTATTATTTTTTCAAGCATCTCGACAACTACTTGCGCGAAAATGATTCAAAAGCCGAAATGGTGCCGAATCGGCCTTCAATGACTTCATCGCTTTCAGATCTCCGGGCTTCTATGCTAATGGGATAAATAAAGTTATTGCTCATTAGCAAAAATGTGTCGATTCTAATGGTTTTTATTTTCATCAATGAAAGGAGTTATGATCTTTTGAAGTTGAGCGTCAAAAAACGACATTATATTTGCACCAATCTAATATATATATATATATATATATATATATATATATATATATATATATATAGTAGCGTTCGTGTGTGTTTGTATGTGTGTAAAACCCCCACGTTCAAAGAAATATAAAGGCGATATGTGTGTACACCTCTCCTGGTCAAGAAATATTAATGTCCATGATAGGATACTTCTGTCAAAGGAGACATCATAATTTACGCGTAAATTCTATATATATCATTCTTCAAACCATATCTACATTGGCTGAGTTACGGGCATAAGAATATCATATTAAATTAAATCTATTTAAATAATTAGCTCGATGAAATTACTTATTCGACATAATAGCCTTGTTTCAATTGTATTATTTCAAAATATAATTTAAATGTAATTATTTAGTTTATTTTCATTTCAATTTATATTTGATCTAACTTATTTTATCTGAAATCTGACACCGTTTAATTTTAAAGCCAGAAAACCAAAGGAGAATAACTGATAGTTTAATTCTTTATTATTTTTATTTTTAATTCGGAGGAAATTTTTTTCGCTTATTCTTAATTTTTGAGTAACCTTTTTTATTTGTTACTAGACTACCCGTGACCCGTTAGGTCAGTATGTTATATGGAATTAATGTGTGAGCGTGACACAGTATGTTGTATGGAATTAATGTATGAGCGTGACACAGTTTTTTTTTTTACATAACAGAAATGATGTATGAGCGTGACAATAAAACGTATTGCTTTACTGTGTACGTTTTCAGCGTCCAAATTGTTTTTTTTTCGTGTTTAAATTAAAACATCAAAATTGGAATTTAACTTCAAGTATTATGGTATCTGTTCAGTGCACATTTACCTATAAGTGTGGCAAACCATTTATAATACAATGGCTGTAAGTTTTTTTTTTCCAAAATAAACAATTATAAACAGAACGACTCATAGAAATCTATATTCTTGTTTCATTTTAATATACTTTCATAGAAATGTTTCTGTTATGTCGCTTAAGTTGCTGGAATCTGTGTTAAATACAGAAGTAATCAACAATCTTAGCAAAAATAACCTTCTTAGTGACACACAATATGGTTTCCGTTCTGCTAGCTCTACAGAAGATGTGCTTACAGTTATATCTCATAGGATTAGCGAATTTCTCGACGGGGGCTACCTTTCTAGGGCAATTGCTCTTAACATATCAAAGGCCTTTGATAGAGTATGGCATAAAGGTTTACTTCACAAGATCTCCAGCTACGGTATAACTGGAAATGTCTTCTCAATTATTAAATCATTTCTCTCTGATAGGTTCATAAGAGTAGTGGTTTATGGGCAGAAATCAGAAGCTCTTAGTATTAATGCTGAAGTCCCTCAGTCCATCCTGGGCCCAACTCTTTTCCTGGTCTATATTAATAATCTTCCAAATCACATCCTTACATCATTCGTAGACATCTATGCTGATGACACTACTATCTATGGTAGCACATCTAAGACCATAAACGACCAAGTTCTCTCTGATTCTCTCTCCTCTGATCTTGAGCAAGTGGTACAATGAGGAAAGAGGTGACTTGTTACTTTTAATGCATCTAAAACCAAGCTTTTATCTTTACATCATCAACATTCTGATCTCCATCTGGCATCAATTAAAATGAATGGCTCTCGTCTTGGGGAGGCCTCAAGTTTTGACAAGCTTCTGCGCTTAACCTTTACTCCTGATCTTAAATGGAACACATACATTAAATCCGTTGCCAAGGCCACTGGTAAAATGGTGGGATCCTTCTATCGATCCAGTAGATATCTTACTGCTGATGCAATTCTCTATCTATATAAGAACTAGGTACGTCCAAGGATGGAGTACTGTTGCCACATCTGGGCAGGAGCTGCTAGAAAGGATTTTTACTGCCTTGATAGAGTTCAAAATAGACTTTGTAGCCTTGTGGGGGATGTCCTTTTCTCTTCCCTGCAACCTCTTTCTCACAGAAGAGATGTTGCATATTTGTCTTTGCTTTACCGTTATTTTCATGGCAGGTGCTCGACTGAGCTCCATTCTATTGTCTCCCCTCACCAAACTTTCACAATAAACACCCGTCTAGCAGAAAACACTATCACTAGTTTCCCCCACTCTTTATCTGTGCCTAAACCTATGCGTAGATTCCATGAGCAAAGCTTCTTTCTTAGAACTGCACGCCTATGGAATTGTCTTCCGTTTTTTCTGCTTTCCAGCTGACTACAATATGGTTGTCTTTAAATCAAGTTTTTGATGAACCGTTCCCTATAAGTTAACAAATTTACCGAATCTCCATTACTAACGGTTACTATATTTGTCCAATTTCTAATGTACACTCTTTAACTCTTATACTCGAGTGGCCTCTTGGCCTTGATAAGTGGTGATGCCTATGTAAAAAAAAAGGTCATTTGAGTTTTATAATTATATAGATTGTTTGGTTATCCGTTTCTTACACTGTATTTTGTAGATTTCTTTGGTCATGTAACCTATACGTACGCCGATATAATTCATAAGTTGTTTTTTGAAAAACTTCTCCAGAATGCATCATTTTTCTTTACTTTCAACGCCGAAGGGGGTATGGGGTTAGAGAAAATAATTAAAACTAATGTCCTCATTTACTTGCATTCCCACGAGGGCAGAGTTAGTCAGACACAGGGCCAATTTTCCATGTGAGCAAAATCCATTATCCTATACTCTATCTGCTCCTTTTTGTTTCTTTATAAAATTTAAGCAGTGTTACCAAGGATTTATTATAATAATTATACCATAGCCAGTGTGTTTAATTGCCTGCGAAACAGATTTTCTGTATAATTTATTTAATATCTTAAATTAAAAATAGTCACTTTTTACGACGTTACCCAACGTCGTTTAACCCCTAAAAATGAAGAACTACTTTTTTAGGCCTAGTACGTTTAAACAGTCTTTATAAATAATATAAAAGAAGAAATTTTGAAAAAAAAAAAAAAAGAAAATTAACATTTTAGCATAACATTTTTTCTAGATAAGTTTAACGTAAAATGAGCACCCACTTTTTGGCCGCAAAGCGTTCAACAAGACATGTCATCTCTAGCGTTTGCCGATCGAGGGAGGGGGGCAAAACATGACAAATACAATTGTTTTTTTTTTTTTTTGTTGTGGGGGCGGGAATTACATTTGAAATATAAAATCACCATAAATTTAATTAGTTTATATTAGACTTTCACCTAAAAATTTTATAAACAAAACGAACCCCAAAATATGACAAATTCAATTTGTTTTTTTTTTTTAGGGGGGGGAGGATTACATTAGAAATATAAAATGACAAAAAATTTCATTTAATTGTCTTTCGAATTAATTTTTGGTAGATTTTTTTTTCGATCGCACGGGAATTCGCAGCTATTTTTACTGAAACAAAAGTTGTAATGATTTATTTGTAATTATTATTTTTGTTGGCGAGGTTCTTTCCAGTACTCAATATCCGGAGAATAGTTTCTTCTCTTTGTAGGCCTTCTGTCGAAATATCTGGTATCACGTACTTCTTTTTTTGGCCGATTACATTTGCATGTTTTCATCCGTCTTTTATTTTTGTTGTGGAGGTATCCACGTTGCCCATGATGAATATGATTAGTATACAAGTGTGCTTCAAACGGAACTTCATGCTAATCCAGGCAACGTCGGGTACCCATGCTAGTATATATATAGCCATGGTTCTCCCCAGAATGTGCTGCTGCTATCGCGCACAGAAATCATCTATCTCAACCATTATCAATGGACCAGAGGTCATCTCATCAGCGTCAGACAAGGCCAAACTATTTGTAAAGAACTTTGCAGCTAATTCTACCCTATGCGACGAAGGCCATCAACTCCCCATATTTCCTCCTATAACACAGAACAAGCTAGGTAACATACAAATATCCGTGCATGAGGTCGCCAAACTAATCAAGAATCTAGATTCCAGTAAAGCAACTGGCCCTGATGGCATCCCAATTATAGTGTTAAAAAAGCTTCAACCAGAACTTGCTCCCATACTTACGAAACTATTTAAGCGCTGCCTTAAGGAGAAGTGCTTTCCGACTCCCTGGAAGACCTCATTAGTTTGCCCTGTATTTAAGAATTCAGGTGATAAGTCATCTCCCTCACAGTACAGACCAATAAGTCTCCTGTGTGTTATGAGTAAGTTGCTGGAATCAATATTAAATAGAGAAATAGTCAACCACCTCAGCAGGAATAACCTTCTTAGTGACACACAATATGGTTTCCGCTCTGCAAGATCCACCGCAGATGTGCTGACAGTTATATCTCACAGGATTAGTGAATCTCTTGACAAAGGCTTCCTTTCTAGGGCAATTGCTCTTGACATATCAAAGGCCTTCGACAAGGTATGGCATAAGGGTCTACTTCACAAGATTTCCAGCTACGGTATAACTGGAAATGTTTTCTCGATCATTAAATCATTTCTCTCGGATAGGCTCATAAGAGTAGTGGTAGATGGACAAAAATCGGAGGCCTGCAATATAAATGCTGGAGTCCCTCAGGGGTCAATCCTAGGCCCAACTCTCTTCCTAATCTACATCAATGACCTCCCTAAACACATACTTAAATCATTCGTTGACATCTATGCTGATGACACGACCATCTACGGCAACACATCAAAGGCTGTAAATGACAAAGTTCTCTCTGATTTTCTCTCCTCTGATCTCGAGCGCGTGGTTCAGTGGGGGAAGATGTGGCTGGTTACCTTTAATGCATCCAAAACCAAACTCCTATCCTTACATCATCAACGCTCTGATCCCCATCTGGTATCATTTGTGATGGATGGCTATCGTCTGGGTGAGGCCCCTTGTTTTGACAAGCTTCTGGGTTTGACCTTTACTCCTGGAACACATACATCAAGTCTATTGTCAAGGTCGCTGGAAAGATGGTGGGATCCTTCTACCGCTCCAGAAGATGCCATTCTCTATCTATATAAAAGCCAAGTACGTCCAAGGATGGAATATTGTTGCCATATCTGGGCAGGAGCTGCTAAAAACAGCCTATCCTGCCCTGACAGAGTACAAAATAGACTTCGTGGCTTAGCGGGGGATGCCCTTTTCTCTACCCTGCAACCTCTCTCGCACAGAAGAGATGTTGCGAGCCTATCCTTGTTTTATCGTTATTTACATGGCAGGTGCTCGTCTGAACTCCAATCTCTTGTCCCCCCTCGCCAATCTTTCACGAAAAACACCCGTCTAGCTAAATCCACTGTGAAAGTTTTCCCCCACTCTATATCTGTGCCTAGATCGAAACGCGGATTCCATGAACAGAGCTTCTTTCTTAGAACTGCACGCCTGTGGAACTCTGTTCCGTCTGCCTGCTTCCCACCGGACTACAACTTAGATGTATTCAAGTCCAATGTTAACAAATTCCTAATGAACCGCCCCCTTAAGTAAACACTTCATCAAATCTCCACACTAACGTAATGTACTTGCAATAACCCTTATCCCTGAGTGTCTTCCGGGCCTTGATAAGTGGTGATCACTGTGTAAAAAAAATATATATATATATATATAAAATAATATGTAGTAATAAATAGTGATATTTACATCTGGAAACAAAAATAGGTTTCAAGTTCTTAATATTCGTACTAGAATTGTCCGCAAGGATCCGTGGACTGGGTAAAATTCTATTGTAAAATTTAATTCTTCTAGAGGCTTCAATCTTCTTTGCGGGCGACACGCAAAATATAATTGCGAATTACTTAGCTGACCGGATGAGAACATTCTAACCTCGTGGATTAAATAAAAGGATTCCGTTCGAAATTCCGTGCAGATTTCAGAATTTGATAGAAAGATTTCCGAATTCAACAAGCTATACCTGGGGAAGGTCAGACGTTACTCGATCGAAACGTTGTGCAAACAATATTCAAGATGAGAACATTAATCCGAAGAATCCAAATAATACGAGTGTTTAAGAAACCAGATATTCTCTTATCGAGATGAGTTACGGAAAGACCATAAGTAAAAAAAAAAAAAAAAAAGAAGCGTAAATATTTACATATTTGATATGCCCCAGAACGAGAAGTTATAGTGAAAAGGGTATAATCCCTATGAAGGTCTGAACCCAATATCAATTTGGTAGACGCATTGTTACATAGCCAAAACATTCTCACAAACTTAGAAAATCCGTCTGACTTAATTTTATGTATTAGATTAATAATACATTATGTTGTTGTTATTGTTATTATTATTATTATTATTATTATTATTATTATTATTATTATTATTATTATTCTTTTTAGGTCAGTTCCACTAGACATGGCTTTTAGAAATTTTGGAATCTTTTCTTCGGTTTTTATTCAAAAATTATATTTCATATACATCTATGTTCGTTAATTTTATTCAACCTTATAATATTGATCGTTCAGTCTATTTTATGTATTCTTTTCAGATATGAAGTCTTTTCACAGATATTCATTTCGATGAGACCATTAATATTTCTGGTGATTCCTTTCATCGTTAGACACTTCACCGAACTTCCATAGCAAAGTAGAAGCTTCTACCAACTCTAATTGAATTTAGTATCAACAATAGTGTGTATTGAGAATTTTATGGAGCTTCTATGAACCGTCTTACGGGTCCTTTCGTGCCAATATATTTGTTGGATTTCAGGAACTTATCTTACCACTCAATCTCTTCGGTATGTTGGGAGGGTCGCGGTGACGAAATGGATACTGACTTCCGTGTTCAATTCCAAGCATATCCAATGTGCCACTTTCACTCTGGATATCGGAAACCGTCACATGATCCGACTTGTTGATCACTTTTATTGATAATTATCAATTATTGCTTGAATGCAATTCGTTATGGGGGAGGACACACGTGAAAGTCTGCAATATTCTTAAATAGTTCTTGAGAATGCCACTTTGCATAAAACTAATAAAAAAAAACACTTGCGTGTTTTTTTTTCTGTTGAAAAAATCTAGTATTTCCAGAGCATCTTCTTCGCAGGCTAGTTCACAAATGTAGATTTGAAAAAGAAAGAAGAGAATTTCATTGCTTACTTTTATTCTTGGAATAATACCATCAATTCTTTCCTTATTCTTACACTCACTTTTTATGCATCGTGGGCGTTCCATAGGCTCCTTTATGAGAAAGAACACTCACGACGCCACCGCGATCTGGTCACAATCTTTGTTCTTTCGATTCCGTCTATCAAAATTGTTAAAATTTTTCTTTTCACTTTCTTTAACCCCACAATGACATGTTTACTTTGCAATTCAACCAACAACTCACAAAATATCAAACCATTTTCGAATTCCAAAAGCACATTCTTAATCAATTTTCAAACTTAATTCGATTAGCGAAATATGCAAGCCTACTTCTCTTATCGTAATAACGATTATGAATTACAATTTTTATTAGCATAATTAGTATTACCAAAATCTGATTACAGTTTTAAGTTGTGAGCACTACCTGAGGAATAATGTCGTTACGCAAGTAAATACAATGATTATGACAGCGATTAACACTAGACTACGCAATAGTTAAGACTGTTGTGTATTGAGGGATGGGTGAGGAGACAAGCTTCGTGCAGCTATGACGTCACGGATGACAGTGAAACAATATTTAATCAGGCCATTCGAATGAAATCCAGGATGAAAAAGTTTGCACTACTGATATATAGAAGGGAAAACATGAAACAGTAGATAGTATAACTGTCAAAACGAGATAATATGAGAGTTCTTGGAGCACACGACACCTATGAATATTCAGGAGTTTTGGAAGCAAATTATCAACAGAATTTAAAGAGATGATTAAAAAAATATCCAAGATGAATAAGAAAATTCTTAGAAATCAAATTATACAGTCAAACATAATAAAAGGACTTAAATGTGTTCCTTGGAATATACTCTGGACTCTTCACTGGCCTGACAAAAGAATTTAGTAACTCCGACCAAAGAACTAGGAAACTAATTATCATGCAATTCTGTGATAAAAGAAATAGAAAATACATAAATCAAAATACAAAAAGGCTAATCCCCGCTGCAGGAATCACAGCCAAACTGAAGAATAAAAAGAGACAAAAAAGAGCAGGGTAACTGAAAACAAAAATATGAAAAAAACAAAAAAACAAAAACAAAATGAGAATTGAAGCAACTACATGTATAAGACTGAACAAGGAAATGGTGTGCAAAAACATGGGGATATGGCCACGAAAATGACACTTGTACAGATAAACAAAATTGCTACTGACAGCCGTACAAAATAACACGATCAGAAGTAACTACATAAAAGTTGAAATAGATAAAATCACTGGAAATTGTAGTTGTAGACTCTGTGAACAAAGAGACCAAATAATAAACTATATCAAAAGCGGAAATGAAAACATAGCCCCAATCTGAAATAACACATACGAAATAGTGGTAAAACCAACAGATAAAAATATAATTTCTTCACGCTGGGTTTTTTCCAAAAAGATCATAGATTCTGGCAGTTAAACTTTTAAAGCAAGATTTGTTGCAAAAGGTTTTTCACAAATTTCTGGAGTGGAATATTTTGCAACATTTTCACCAACGACAAATTTAGCGACAATTAGAATTTTATTATAACTTGCCGCTCAATACAATTAAAATACATCAAATTGATGTAAAAAATGCTTATTTAAATGCTCCGATTGACTGTGAAATCTATATTTACCCTCCAGGGGGATTTAAAATGATAAATAAAAATCGCGTGTGGAAACTGAATAAATCGTTATATGGACCAAGACAAAGTGCTCACAATTGAATCTAACACTCCTTAATTATTTAATATAACAGGAATTCAAACAATGTCCCGTAGACGCGTGCATGTATACCAAAAATGTAGGTAATAAATTGTTGATTTTGGTTTTTTGGGTTAACGATATATTACTCGCCTACAAACTGTGACAACACTTTAAAAGATGTTAAAAATAAATTGAATAAAAAATTAAAAATGGCCGATCGTGGACAACTGTCATGGTTCTTCGGTATAAAATTTACCTGTGAAAATGAAACTATAACAATGAACCAATCACGTTCCAAGAAAAAAGAAATTAATTTTATGTCTTAACATCCAATACAGCCGAAACAACACTGACGTCGACTGATGCATACGCGTTCAATCTGCCATCATACAGCGTATGCATGATAACATTTTGCTTACATCTATTTTTACAGTATGTTTCTAAGTTCTTCATATAAAAGAAATTACGCTTATCGGTCCTTGTGAGACTTGAATCCAGTGTCTCTGCCAGTATCTTGCCGTTTTCTTAATGGTTAGAAGACGTTTTTCTGTGTGTATTTGTTTCGAAAGGAAGTTTTTTTCAAAATATCTACTTTTGGCAATAACTAAAATTGTTCGATGGCAATTTATTTTTTAATGAAAATCACTCTAAATTGAACACGGTTTTTCCATGTTAAGTTATATAATATAATATAATATAATATAATATAATATATAAATATATATATATAAAGTAAAAATAAATAAAACCTATTTATTCATTTTTTTAATATCTATCAAAACAGAGAATAGAGGTGAATGTAGTTTGCTTGAAGCTTTGTATAGTATGTAGTTAAATGTAATATGTAGAAGGCAGTATAATGCAGAGGTAACATAAAGATACAAACTAAAGCAGATGAAGAATAGTTAATACAACTACAAATACATGTGTATGAGAATCTAGATTTTCCACCGTCAGTGTCAGTATTGTTTGGCTGATTTCTACCGAAACGCAATTCAGATAGAACGGATGCAATAGTGACGCCGGAAAAATATAAACAACAGAAGAAACATCAAACACTATTTGAATCCCAGGTGACTCACCCGATTACGTGAATACGCAAACTTGTCACAAAAGAACTAAGTTTTTTCTTTTGTTTTTGTCTTCTTCTATCTCTTCTGCACTCTCCCTTATTTTTTTTACTGTCTCTCTTTCTCTCTATCTTTTTCTCTCTCTCAAAAGTTTACATTTATCAATACACTACGGGGTTAATGACACATTCGGTATTATTCTCTTCCAAATTCACAGTCGAAGCTGACTTTCTCCCGGTGATATGCTATTTATTGAATGGGCAGAAATTAAGATGCGTCACAAGTTGGCCTCGTGAGATTTCCTTCAACCATGCGATCCGTTTTTTTTTTTATCTTTTGACTTCAGTAGTGGCCATATTTAATTTATCAACATCTTGAATGCAAGACATGTGCTAGCCCGCCTTTCAAACTAGGTAAGTCATTCGCGTTTCTTCTGTCGTTACAAAGTTAATTAACATTTTGAGACATCCAAGCTTTCTGGCAGATTCCAATTGTAAATTATCCAACGAATGTGAATTTATTTACCCCCCCCTAAAAAAAACAAAAAAACAAAACAAAACGAATAACAAGAAGTTGTTTCATCAGTATTCATGAAAAGAGAAATTGTTGATTTGTAGTTTATTCGACAAAATGAGAAAAAACAAAATAAATTGTCGGCATGTTTAGCCTCTGCCTTTTATTTTCTATATTTTTTAATTTCTATTTTTACACCAAACAAGGCATGTCCATTTTCTTTGACGCGCACTTTGTCGACTACGTGGTGTTTTTTTTTACGTAGGGGGCTGCTATCAGGCACATAAGTTGCAGGGATACTATGTAGGGAGTTGAGCAGCAAGATTTCTGTTCATATTCGTTTAGTTTCATCTTTACCCTTTTTTCTTTCCTTCTCATATTTTCTCATTTCAATAAAGCAAAGCTCACAGGAAAGTGGAAATGGAAGATAGATATATACATTGTTTACAACTATGTTCACAAAATCAAGTTACAGTGTAACGTTGCAGTTACAAATAAACAAAGGGAATAAATAAATAAATAAAAATCCAGATTGGCATTTTTCTTTTTTACAAAACGTTTTTATTACCGTTACTTTTGGCACTACTTTAAAAAGTCTCTCGTTGCACGTGTTCATTTTAGTTGGGGCGCGTTTCTCTTTCTTCTGACCGCATTCTTGGCACAGCCAGCCCATCCTCGTCCTTGACTTTACATGTCCATTTTCTTTGATGCGCACTTTGCTCGACCACGTGGTGCTTTTTTCTATTTTCTTTTTTCTTCTCGCACACACTCCCTAATTTACATATGCCTTTTTTCTTTTTTTACTGCTGATGCTAATCTCTTCGCAGCCAGTCATCCTATACTGCTGCTGATACTTTTCCACGCTCTCGTGTGCACTATGTTCCAATAGAACTAATTAATAAATGAAAAGTTATTTCGTAAAAAGTAATTCCGTGTTCAGCAACTAATCAAGACGCTGCACGCATGATTTGCTAAGAAAAGTTTAGATGTACATAAAAGAAACTAAACGACAGCTGAACTTTGATCGACATCCCAATCTGACTAATTCGGAATGCTGGAAACAATATAGCTGAATTCACTACTGCATGTACAGATCGGAACTTGACAAAAGAATGCAGGCGAGCATATACAAAAAAAAAAACAAACAAAAAAACAAGACCAACAAGACATAGAACAAAACTGAAAGGACTATGCTTATTATTAATGTAACCTTTCCAAATGACCATACCCTTACTAGAGCCGAGCAGGAAACGATAACAAAAGACCAGGACTTGGAGAGTGTTTTAAAAACGACATGGTCTCTGAAAGAAATAAACATGGCACCGGTTGTTATAGAAGCAACTGGGCTAATGAAAAACAATCTAAGCTCTTTGAAATATGCTCCTTGATCTTCCCAATGGAATTGAAGTAAAAACAAAAAACAAAAAAATGAACTAAAATAAAATCATGTAAATCTTTGCAACGTAATGAAATGAAAACTTGTCAAACTCAAATCTTTTGTCAATAATCTATTCTTTTTACTTACACGCCTTTATTCACTTACTAGCCTGGGTTCCCGCCGTCGCCCAGGTGTTTGGAGGTGTAAAAAAAGTGGTAGTAGGCAGGCAGGCTCGAACCCGTGATGCTAAGGTGGACAAGAATGTGAAAGAAAATCTGACGTCTTACCGTTACTTCACGACGCGACCCGAAGTCTAAAGCGTTCAAATTAAACGTAGGCAATCAATTACAAAAGATGACTTGCAAAAATGGCATTGCTTTTAAAAGGCTCCAACGAAAACAAATTTGACACAAGGTCGTTTTTAATGGGGGAAAAACCAGCTCCCCCAAAACGGGACACTCTGGAAGTATTCAAATAAATAGCAATTGTCTCAGTATGAAAGGTTTCCCCTAAATTGACCAAGGACAAATTACAGAGCAGATATTACCCGACTCGAAGGTTGTGTTCGAATAGTTTTGCTTTATTTATACGAAAAACAAAACACTGGAGACGACGGCACGGTGAGGATTTTGTTTAACTCGATCAAAAGAAAAAAAAACAGATCGAGACGATGTCCGTTTGCGATGTGAGACATTACGATCTGGGGAGTATGCGAAAACTTCTCGCGGAATCTAATGGCGCCCAATTGGCCTTTTATATATTAGATGGCAAACAGTCTTGTCCAAGTTTTCTGATTATCTTTACGATTTTAGTTTATTTTATTAAACAATTTTTCCTTCTATCGAGCGAGACCTTCTACATTTAATCGAGACCTATTTGATGTCCTTAAATTGTTTTTCTTAGTTCAGGCCTCTATCTCAGTGCACTGAAAACACTACTATTTATTACCGAGAACTCTGCCCACGTATCCACTAGAGTTTGATAATTTTTCCTTCAAACCTAATTGTAATAGAATTTGTTGCGCCCATGTTACCGATTACGTGCATCGGTAATTTTTTGTTCCGTTCGTCGGGCGTCGTACGAACGGGGCGGCTCCGTTTCCCTGGATATGTCGCTTATAGTTCCTCCATATGTGTCCCTCTTCACCACAATAGAAACACCTTATGACCTGCCTACTTCTTTCCTTCTCCCTAGTTTTATATACCAGGCCCATATTTTCTACTCGGTTCCCTCTTTTCCGCCTATTGTCGTATTTGGGGAAACTGGCTGGACCCACGGCTTCAACTTGAATTCGCCGTCTAGTATGACAAACCTCCATCGGTTCGTCTTTATATTCGTGGTTTCCATCTTACTTCTGCTAAGGCTTTCTGATAAGCTGCAAGAAGATTCGGAGAGTCATCCTTCATTGCAGCCATTTTTATCTCTTTATCGCTGAGGCCTGCTATGGCATTTATTTTTTAATTAATGCGTTACCTGCATCTGTTTCACTGTATACTCCCTCTGCTAGTCGAACTATTCTCTGAATATAGTCTTGAATTGCTTCTCCTCTACCCTGTCTCACATTCCACTATACACTTGTTGGGATTTGCGACAATCCTGTTATTGTCTTCTAAGGATCGTTTCAATTTTAACCATATAAAACTTTCATTGCTTAGGTTAATCTGTTTACGAATAGCCCGATCGGACCTCTAGTGGTCAAAAGTTCTGCCTGGTATCTTTCTTCATACGCAGCCCCGACTTTTCTATATCTTCTAACCATACCTTATATTCACCGTCTCTCCTATGTTCTGAAAGTCTGATATTTTTTAGAAGGGATTTCCTCCGTGGAACCTTCGAAACTTCTTGTACCGCATTTCTTAACTCTGTAGGTAATCCCTGGACGAAATCTGAAAAGAATCGTTGCTCCATTTTATTGTTATTACTAGCAGGGCTACCCGAAGTTGCTCGGTACCGTATAAATAATGAGAAAATTTAAGTTGATTTTGAATATAATTGTTATTTTTAGAGAGAGGGTTTTTTTAATGTCTATTTATCATTTGCTATTTCAAGCAAAAGAATATTTTACCTACTCTAGAATGGCTATTACAATTGTATGAAATAATTGTACCTTTCCTAGGAAAGGTAATTTACAGAATGTACATGAAATAATGTTACCTTTTCGGGACGGGTAATTTACAACACTATTAAACTATATTTACCTTCCTTCGAACGGGTAATTTATATACATATATGAAACAATTTAACATGCTCTCGGCAAGTATTGTACAACATGTATAAAATAATTTCTCTTCCCACCAAGGCTATAATAATTTTTAGAAAATCGAAATCATTTTTAGTAGATGGATCATTAGGATTTCGAAATTAATACATAAATACATTGTGTTGGTTAATGAGTTCGTAACCCTTGCTTCACCATAAATTTCAATATTACTGCGCTTCTTTCCTTCCTCACTATTGTCACTATTATTGTAAGAAAAAATATGTCATTTTGGAAGATGTTTCAGCAAGATTTTAAAATTAATGCATAAATACATTGACATAGTTAAGTGATTAGACAACCCTTGCTTCATTATCAAATTCCACATTACTCTGTTTCATTTTTTCACCACTATCGACAACAAATGTTTTTGGAAAAAAGACGTCATTTTCAGAAGATTACTCAGCAGGCTTTACAAACAAATAAACAAATATGTTGAAAAGCTTAGTGATTAGGCAACCCTTGCTTCACTACAAAATTCCACATTACTGTGTTCTTTCTCTCACTACTACTAACACCATGATATCATTTCTTGACTATAACTCAGCAGGTTTTGTAAATAAATACATAAATGCATTGACGCGAATGATGATTAGGCACAATTTTAATATTACCACAATTTTCAATATTAATGTAGTTCTCCCCGCTTTCTACCACGACCGCCGACAACACATTAGTAAGAGAAACGAGGTCATTTCCGGAATATGATGCCATAGTTATTCCATATTTTTGGAATATGATATTGTGGGAGATTGCATAGTGATCCCAAAATGGACATTACTCCCTCCAGCTCCACCCCAAAAGTGAAGGTTTGTTAATTGCTAGAGCTTTTCAGAGCACACCACACACAGACACACACACACTAAACACATAAACACACAGACGCACACACACACACACACACACACACACACACACACACACACACACACACATATATATATATATATATATAAATTGTTTCTTTTTCGTTTGTGTATATATCCATTTTTTCTTTTCAAGAGCAGAAACACACAGGGAAAAATATCGAACGCCACTTACTTTGGGTTTTTTTCTTGCTTTTTTTACTTTGTTCTTTTCTGGTTGTGTCTTCGTGGTGCTGATTCTTTTTTATTTTTGCGAGAATAAAATTGGTCACGGCGACAAAACTGGTGTGTTACATTTCACTCTGATGATAGCCGAATCGTTAACTGTGTTCAGTCTATTTAATTTCAAAAATAACAAATTTTTGTCATTTCTTTGACTTAAGACTTTGGTGGAAATAGAAAACACACGCAGCTGTTTATTAAAATATGTCGTCGTTTATTTCTGTAAATGGAAGATTCAGTGACAGGTTGACAAATCTAATGGCGGTGTGACGGGGTTGGTGGGTGGTGTGTAGAAGACTGTGTTGCTAGCACCCCTCTCTTGATGTTGTGTCGACTCTCTCTCTCTCTCTCTCTCTCTCTCTCTCTCTCTATCTATCTATCTATCTATCTATCTATATATCTATTTATCTATCTCTATCTCCTCCCCTCCTTTATATTTCTTTTTATTTTGGTCTAGATGACGACAACATATCGATCTGCATTGTTTTGCAAAACTATGGTCACTCACTGACCAAAGATTTTGCGTCCTATGATTTTACCCCTCTTTGATGTCATCTCCCGGGCCTTGCACAGATTTGTGACCGCCTTTTTTTTTGTTTTCCGTCACTTGACCATACCAAAATCCCGCATGTGACCTTTCGTCACTTTTTCTGGCCAAATTTATTGTTTAACATCACTCCCAGAGATCTGCTTATGCAATAGGGTCCTTAAACCCTAATTGATGCTGATTTCATAGTAGTAACAAACGCAAATGACAAACTGTTGAAGAGGAAAATAAGCAATAACTTAACGAACACGTGAGTTGTTCAATTGCAAGTTCGCTATTTGCAGAGAATCCAACGCGCGTAAACCGAAATAGTATGAGAGGGTAAGAAAGCATATGAAGTCCCGCGAACTGAACGTGAACGATCTTGATTTTGACGAGAGCGAGATTTTGGTGAGAGTGAGATTTTGGTGAAAGCGAGATTTCACCTGGGAGCATATTATAATATTATATTTAAACACGAGTGTTACAATTTAATTAATTTAATGTCAAAATTAGAAATGCTCTCTCTTCATTATCTACACGCTCTAATTCACAATCAAGAAGATAGGATTGCCTAATTCTTATTCTTGTGTGATTAAGTAGAATTATACACCTTGAGCGTATTCTTCATAAACTTATAAAATGGATAAACAAGGAATTTACATTTAATAAAGTAATTACAACAAAGTCAACATCTCCTTGCATGACTAAATCAACTGATGAATTAAGTGATACATAAAGTAAACATTGCAAAACTTAATCAGCTCTGAATAACAGACTGTGTGTTACATACATGGCCAGACCAGTGTATAATTAATAATGGAGGAAAACCCAGGAACGAAGACAACTTTACTGTGGTAATGAGCGAATTGTAACATTGCGTAATGGTAATTCTTTCACTATTATCAATATCTGCCCAGCGTTGAGTTGGGAATAAAAACAGCTGGTTGTCTCTTTGACACGTAACTCCTTGCGAAGTGGAAAATTTCGTCTATCGGACTGGTTCTCTAGCAGTTTTCGTTACTGCAATAATAGGAGAAATTTAAAAGAACAACAAATAATTCTATTATTTACTCTGGGTTCGATTTACACTTTACAGTTATTTTTACAGCAATTTACATTCAGATTAACTGCATATTCTTCTTCCAGCTCCCATAGAGTGGTAGAGACTTCTGACTCGAAAACTGGGTCCGCTCACATCACCGTCAAACTTGCGAGAGGTAGGAACTTCGTTGTAACGCAAAGTTCGTGTGCTAAGCTTACACGGAATTTTTCTATCATAGCCTATTGTATTTCAGATAGAGTAGAGAATGTTAAATAGTTTGTTTCTTTCTTAGAAAGTTAGAAAGTAACAATTACATATTACTATCTGTAATTGTTACTTTCTTCCTCGAGGAAGTTGTTTATTTTTAGCATTTTGCTAATTTTGTACTCTCTAACGGTGACCTCGCGGCGTAGGTGATTTTCTCCGTATGGAACTGAGCTTCTGTCACATCTTGCTGCCTATCGAAAATCTATTTTTCTCATCTATACCTTATTTCTGTTGCTTCAATCGTTATTTTTCCACTTTTCGCTAATCGCTGAATTTAATAATTTGTAGATACGAATGTAACCCTTTTCTGATGCTAATCTTGACCTCAATCTATCTAACCAGTCAACGGTTTCGTCCTATTAGTTTTAGCCGTTTTAGATAAGGCCCACCCTGTTTTCTATTTCCTACTTGGATCACCCATAGACACTCTCAATTCGACAAATATAATTCTAGAGAGTTCCTAAGTGTTAACAAGACACACATGCAGAAAGTCGTAGGTTACATCTGTAAAATCGTTGTGAGAATAACATCCGAGATAAGAACAAGAGTTTAAATAATGCAAGTTATTATAGCTTGGTTGTTATAGCTAGAGCACCGGAACAATGATAATAACAGCTTTCACTAAAATTACGGAAATCAATTTTAAGTGATTGGCAAGAATTGATATTTTGTCAAAAATAAATCGCATCTATTAAACTGATTCCTTGCATTTAGTATTTGAATATCGTCACCGGATACCCAGTAAATGATCTCACACGTTTCTGCAACGTTTTTGAACACCACTAATGTTCTTAAAGAACATTAGTACGTTTCGTTATGTATTGGCTATTTTAATAAGCACTGTTTCTGGTGTCAGTTCCGGTGCTCTAGCTATAACAACCAAGCTACAATAACTTGCATTATTTAAACTCTTGTTCTTATCTCGGATGTTATTCTCACAGCGATTTTACAGATGTAACATACGACCTTCTGCATGTGTGTCTTGTTAAACTCTTGAATCTGTACGGAATTTCGATCTGAATTCTTTATTTTAATCCACGGGGTAATTTGTTCTCGTTTTGTCAGTCGTGACTAAGTAGAAGTCTTAACTAATTTTGATTATATTTTAGTAGCGCCAGTACTGAGGATTGAACATTCAACCATCAGATGACTGTCAATTATAAATTATTACTACTTAACATTACAAGTTGGTTTTCGTTGTTATAGGTAATCAATTAGTTACGGGGTTCCATTTCACACAATCAAGCTATAATAGCGTTAGCTAAATATTCTGCTTAACAACATTTTTCAAAGCATATAGATATTCAATATACATCAAATATTAAATAGATATCAAATATCATTTCACAACGAGAAAAACAGATAAATTTGGTGTCAGTTCCTAGAAATAAATGGAAGGACATTGAAAAGTTAACGTGGGCACGATTTGAATGCCATTTTTGTTTATATAAACATTTAAGAACTTATTGCACATAGTGTATTGTTTCCAAATCATATCAACTACCTCAGACCGTTAAGCGCCCAGGGTTCGAAAGAAGAGAGATATCTTCAAATTGGGTTCGCTACTTACCGGAAGTGACTTTTTCTCAAATTTATTTTGAATCAAAGGTTATGCAAATAAAAATTTTCTTCATGTGAAAATGTTTGTTTAGATAAATGAGAATGTCCTTTAATCGAACAGGTTATGAACCTAGAGTTTGACGAAACAGGCTTTTAAATTTAATAGGTATTAAGCCAAAATATGCAATTTAAAATTAAAACAGGTTATGCATCTAGTGTTGTAACAGGGTGAGTTTTCTTTCTGAGTAAGAAGTTTTGGATCACGGTTATACAAAACAGAACTTTATTTAAATTTATAAGATTATGTGTTAGAAAAAAGAAACATTTCTTTAGAAAGAGATGATTCGAGCTTTCCGGAAACGAGTTCTCTATTGGTAGTAAAATGTTAATGAACACAAAGTATGAAAACAAACGTTTTTTGTTAACACTTTGTTGTGCTGTGACCAGATAAAAGTTTATAAACTGATGAAACCATTATTTATAAGTACATTTCATTAAACCATAACTTAAACTTTTAATATTCGGCTAAATGAATACAGCAAAAACATTTTTTTTTAACTAGATAAGAAAAATAAACTAGATAAGAAAAACAACAAATAGGTTACAATCACGCCAACATTTTACATGGCATGCGTGATTATATAGTCAAGTTTTATGCAAAATATCAGCTTTGCGTTATTTTACCCTAACTGACCATTTCTATGTTGAATGTTCTTGACGTTGAAAATCTAATTCCTAGAATATTCGACAATAAAAACCTAACACAAAATGACATTGCCAGTTTATAATCGTTTCAACAAAGAAACATTTTTTGAATGAATTAAGTTTCTTGACAATAAAATCATTTGCCTTTTTTATGTTGGACGAAAAAAGAATAATAACATCAAACAGTAAGCAATTTTACAATAATCATTAACGCTTTCTTATTGTATTGAATCTGAATTATATTGTATTTCATTGTATTTTATTCGATTGACTTTAAAAATGTCGGCTTTTAAAGCGTAACGTTATGGTTCTGGATCACAATAAGCAATTGTTCACTGGCGACTTTGTCTGTCACGAATATAGACGATAACATTGTTGGGTAAACAAAAATTGAAAACGTGCATACTATTATAGTGTCAGCAGAATGTCGCCTTAGGTTAGACAGATATTTCTTCTAGTATAATCGATTATATACACAGTGTTAGACAAAAGAGTGTGATGTTTCTTTTTTTAAAAATTAATTGTCTACATTACCCTTCTGCATATGTTGAAAACAATTCTATTTTAAATAGAATTTTTTACTCTAACTTCTTATATTTGTAATTCCCTCCGTGTCCCCCGTTTCGTCGACTGCACAAACATGCAGAAATTTAAATGTAATGTGAACAAACATCTCGCTGCTCAACTCTCCACTTAGATATCATAAACCTTTAATTAAACTTGAAAATACAATTAAAAATAGCGCAGATCAATAAGTACACTAGCACCGAATGCTCGTATAAATCTTAAGGCTAATTCATAAAATACATTTACGTCTCAACTTAGGGATTAATCTACGTAAAAATGCATTTACTTATATTGTCAGTAGAATATCTTCACAATTACAAGGAATACCAAGAGAAAATGTCGTAGCATTTGCTGAATTAATTCAGCTTCTGGACGATATAATCTTTTCTTACATTATGTGAAATGCAAAATATAAATGCGGGCACACTTAAATGCGTGTTATTAAAAGACATAGCTTAAAAATGAAATCGTAATGATTTCTTTAATGGATAATTTTGAAGATGAACTAAGAGCAAACTCCAACAGCTTCATTTTTAAATAAAGACTCGTTTTTATTCATTTTTTCTACTTTTGTATTTCATTAGATTTAGTTGAATTGTGTTGTGTTTTGTATTATTATGATTCACAGTCATATCAAATTGTGGTCTCAGACTCACATAATACACATTTCTTCAATGATAATGATGTCGGTCACGAAGTCTGAGAGAAGATACACAAGAATTTTCAAAAGTCTATGAAACTATTCTATCACTAGAAGAATATCTAAAGGGAGCATCAAAAGATAACGTCGAGGAATTCGCTGAATTAATTTTCCTGGCGATAGAATCCGATCCCTTTTTTCTGTAACACAAAAGAATACAATAGCGGAAAAGTTTGGGATTTTGAAAGAATATTGAAGTGATATATTGTATTGCTTAAATTACACTGTAATTTTGCTCATAAACTTAATGCAAACGCATACACGAGGTTCCTTTTTCATATCTAAGAAGTTATTAGCCAAGTGTTCGATAGAATATACGTTTTACTCAAATTTGATAAAATATTGGCTCAATGTTAGATGAAAGTCACCTTTAGCTTATTTAAGTTATTACTATTATTTAAGACGTTATAGACTTACGTCTAGACGGCAAAGACTTTTTGTCGGATGTTAGGATCATAAAAAAATATGATATAGGATCATAAAAACATATGATATAGGATCATAAAATCATATGATATAGGATCATAAAAACATATGATATAGGATCATAAAAACAAATTTTAAAAATTATGGGTCGAATGTTAGGCAAAATAAATTTTTCTTCAATCGTTTTAATTATGTTTATTGAATGTATAAGTATTTCTCGTCTGAGGCACGTTAGAAAAAAGTTAAAGCTTTAACACTATTTGTTAAAAAGGTGAACGAATATGATTTGCCTATGAACTGAGTTGACAGCGACATTGTAGCCGGGATTTTTCCCTCAACCTGAAAACCACCAGTCTAAGTCATTGTACATATCGATTATTTTCTATTAACTGAGGTATATGATTCTGTGCAGTTCTACGAGGTCCACCATTTAAGGCTTTACCTTTTGAGAAGGGGTTAGTTATTACTAATCGTACTCTTCCTGAAGGACGCTGACTTTTTAAGTTCTCTTTTTCCCGACTTTATATCACATCTTTTCGACTATGAAATCGATAAACATATACCCGAAAAGAAAAGGCGCCGGTTTATTGCATAAAAGATACTGAAATGAACAATTGCAAATGGAAAATTACGACAAACTATGGAATAAACAATGAAAAAGAAAAGAGGCGGCGATTAGCATCCGCGCGCTGTCAAGGATTGCTGATTTAGACGAAGAAACTCACGTGTTCTGTAGATTGATCGTAGAGCAAAAGTTCTGCAGATTGCTTGTGGAGTAAAAGTTCTGCAGATTGCTCGTGGAGTAAAAGTTCTGCAGATTGCTCGTGGAGTAAAAGTTCTGCAGATTGCTTGTGGAGTAAAAGATCTGCAGATTACTCGTGGAGTAAAAGGTCTGCAGATTTCTCGTGGAGTAAAGGTTATGCAGATTGCTTGTCGAGTAAAAGTTCTGCAGATTGCTTGTGGAGTAAAAGGTCTGCAGATTGCTCGTGGAGTAAAATTTCTGCAGATTGCTTGTGGAGTAAAAGGTCTGCAGATTGCTCGTGGAGTAAAAGGTCTGCAGATTGCTCGTGGAGTAAAAGTTCTGCAGATTGCTTGTGGAGTAAAAGTTCTGCAGATTGCTCGTGGAGTAAATGTTCTGCAGATTGCTCGTGGAGTAAAAGTTCTGCAGATTGCTCGTGGAGTAAAAGTTCTGCAGATTGCTCGTGGAGTAAAAGTTCCGCAGATTGCTCGTGGAGTAAAAGTTCTGCAGATTGCTCGTGGAGTAAAAGTTCTGCAGATTGCTTGTGGAGTAAAAGTTCTGCAGATTGTTCGTGGAGTAAAAGGTCTGCAGACTGCTCGTGGAGTAAAAGGTCTGCAGATTGCTCGTGGAGTAAAAGTTCTGCAGATTGCTTGTGGAGTAAAAGTTCTGCAGATTGCTTGTGGAGTAAAAGTTCTGCAGATTGCTCGTGGAGTAAATGTTCTGCAGATTGCTCGTGGAGTAAAAGTTCTGCAGATTGCTCGTGGAGTAAAAGTTCTGCAGATTGCTCGTGGAGTAAAAGTTCCGCAGATTGCTCGTGGAGTAAAAGGTCTGCAGATTGCTCGTGGAGTAAAAGTTCTGCAGATTGCTTGTGGAGTAAAAGTTCTGCAGATTGCTCGTGGAGTAAATGTTCTGCAGATTGCTCGTGGAGTAAAAGTTCTGCAGATTGCTTGTGGAGTAAAAGTCGTAAGTAATTGACGATCATTTTATCTACAATAATTGTTGATGTAAAAAAGCAGTTCAAAATTGGAGCCTTGGTCAACCTTGTGCGATTTACAACAACTTTTATGTCTGAAATTGCCTCCCCGTAAATTGTCTCTCCGTTTAGTTTACGTACTATCAAATATGCAACCTGCTGATTATGAAATTCCTATTATGAAATTAGAAACAGAAAGTTTTACAAGTTCATCAGTTTTTTTTTCAAGTTTGCAACAAATGTTGCCATGACATGTAACTGCATCGCTTGTTTAAGAAACATTTTCTTGTATTACTACTGAAACTACTTTTCTATTTTAAATGTTGTGTAGTTGCTGAAATAGTTTGTAAAAATATCCTCGTAGAAAACCAAATGTGTAATGGTTTTGTACTCCTTCTAGAAATCCATTAACAAGTGTTAATCTCATAATGTGTTCTAATCCTCTTTCAAAACCACCGGTCAGTACGGTGAACCTATTGATCATGTTGTCATAAACATCGACTGATTCTCTGTTTTGTAATAGTTTTGTCTGTGCCTGAAATGGCTCATTCACGATTATTTTTTTTTTTAATTTTCTAAATACGCTCAATCAAATTTACGTTTTTTTTATGATCAATTAGTATTTCTTCACTTCTTTATTCAGATTTTGCTTCTCCCCCTGCAGTTAATTTTTATAGCTGTTCTTTTATTATTGCGACAGTATTAAAAGAGCTTTCACCTAAATTTAATTCAGCCACGACAGTTACTAAAATGTTCGGTGAATGGCGGCGCAATTCCTTGGGATTATTGAAAAAATGATTAAGAGTTTTGGAGACAAAGTAAACATGTCAAGACCAAAGTAAGAGTCCCCACCCCCGAAAAGTTACCAGTCACCCTTAACGACGAAACACTAGAATTTACGTATTTATTCTGTCGTATCTAGCACTCCATGGTTTGGTCGATTCTGCTTTATAGCTGTGAGACATGCACTTTATCGATTTGCGCAGGTTTTAAGTTTTCAACTTTTGCCTCGGCCGTGTGTTGAAAGTGAGCTCATGCAACCACTTCACCAACTTCGAACTGCATAGTGTAACTCAAAATTGAGCAAATGTAAAAATTGTCATGGTCAAAATCTATATATATTTGAACACTTGTTGCTGCGCTCCTGATCACCAAAACCACTTAACTAAACATTAAGGCGGTCAACCGAATACACAGTTTGTTGGTGGCAAATGTTAACGAACTGACGTACAATGTTGTAATATGTTTTATATAATGAAATTTAGAAGGTTCTACTTAGACACTGGAAATAGGAACTGACCAATCAACGGAGCCACGTTCTTCTAGCAACCAATCAGAAACCGAAATCGCCCCATAAAAATATTAGATCTTTAAGAATATCCGCACATAATTTTTCATGTCCACACGAGAAAGAACTTTGCTCCTTGTCTGCAAACTTTTAAAGTTCAAGACTTATATAGATCTGCTAGACACCTAAAACTCTTTTTCATCTTCAGGACTTATTCAGATTAGCTACCCACCGAAACCCCCTTTTCCTCTTCAAGACTTATACAAATTAGCTATCCATCGAAACTCTTATATTAAAGGTGACTTTTCATTTCAAAACAATGTCTTACTATTTTCTTATATGCTATTTTGACGTACGTGCGGACTGCTTCGTCACTAGGTTCACATGCATTTGTCGATATAAGATTTGAAATTCGTTGGAGAATTATAGATGTGACAGAAATTTGAGAAACAACAACAAAAAAGAAAAAAGAAAGGAAAAGAGAAAAGGAAAGAAAAACGAATGAGTAGAAGGAAAAGGGCGGATGAGTGCAGTGTGAACGTCATACGGTGAAGTTAAAGGTAATTTCCCCTCAGATAAATCTTAAGACTTAATTCAACAGTTAAAGTCGTACACGTTGTGGTTAAGATTTAAAGCTTTATCTTACACCTTTTTTACAATTCGAATTTAGAGGTCATTGTAACAAGAAAGATAATAAGTTTATGTCTATTCTTGGAGATTGCATTCCCTTGAGTTAAGTGTATAAAAAATAATGCATTCAGTAAAGCGTGGTGTTGTATTTGTCCTAGACGGGAATCCGGCTTTCAATGAAATAGAAAAGTTCTATGAAATTCACATACGGTATTCAGCCGCGTGTATGTCCTGGTCAAGAAAGATCACATACAGTGAATAGTATCCCTAAATGGTCACCCATCTTCTATTAGCCAGTCACCCATCTTCGATTGATATTACTAAATGTCGCTTAACCTCGGTGATTTAATAAGAATCGTTATGCCAGCATGATTGTACATTTAAATGTATACATTACTGCAAATAGTAACTTCATACAATAACCGCTGTTTGTACAGCATTATTGCTTCCAGCATAGCCTTCATCCGATGATGACTTTGAGTCCAGGGCCGAAGAATCATTACTAGAGAGCGCTCTTTTAGTATCTTACGATAATACTTGTACTTGTAGTCATGCTGTGTGATTGCCATGACTACTCTGATGCGGTTAGAATTTTCTTTTGTATCTTTTTTGTGCATTTCTTTTGATTGATGGCGGAAGTTCAATATTAGTCAAAAATGCAAAATTAGCAATAAAACGTTGATAGGAAATGGATCGGTTATCCAGTCATTTCTGACACATTCTTCTCGTATATCTTCATATTTTGTTCAACTTGCGCTCGTGTGCCTTGTCGAAATTGTCCGGTTTGCATATGTTACTCTAAACTGAATGATGTGTAATAAAATTTATCGTTTAAATATGGATTTCTGAGATAACATTTAAAGAATTGTAGAATACCAAATCATGAACCTAACAGATTCGTTTTTCATTTTATTATTTTGTTATTGATCCAAACTTTTACATCCATTCTTTAGAAAATAATTTTTATAAAATAATTTTTTTTTTATTGTGAAATATATGAATTTAGTTCGTAAATGTCTCAAAGCCGAAACAGATTTTAGGAGTGAGAAAATGAAATCAATAAATAAACGCATGAATAAAACTATTAAAGACGCATTATCGATCCCTAAAGAATATTGGAAACTCATTTCATTGTGAACTCAAAGAAATCAAAGGAACAACGTGGACCTTCTAGTTGAAATGCTGCTACAGTTTTATTACAGAGCAAAATTTATAAATAAATCTACGAAATAAATTGTAACGATTAACGACATATGCTACATTTATCATTGATGATCATCTTCATCGAATAAAACTCTCTAATGTAAAAATGACTATAAACAGTTATATGTGTATGTATCTGTCATTATTGTAAGACTGGTAGGGCTACCCAACGTTGACAGGGCACACGCAACAAAATATAAGTTAAAAGGTTTATCCAACAAATTTCTTTTTGTTGTGGCGTGTCCACCTTACGCATAATAATGAACTCTTCCGAAAATTCGCTTTAATGTCTACACGCTGACTAATTTTCAAAAGAACGAATACTATAAGAATATGTCTATGATCTGTCTGAGCCATCGATGAAAAATATATCAGCCTTGTGGGTGTCTTGTGTAGTTTCTGACTTTTAAGTATGCACGTAGTAGATCGATTTAGGTGTCAGAATTTGGGGGGAATTTTTGACACCCCTCACAAAAGACTGCGAATAAAATATAAAAATCTCGTAATTTCTCTTTTTAAAGTGGGTTTTCTTTATGGAATATACTTCCAAAATAAACTATTAAAGTCGTTTAAAAAATAATAGAAATAGTATTTTTTCTTTAAAAAACAGTGTTTACAAAGTACCTACGCGCCTTCATGCAGCCATTTTGATTACGTAATGAACTCAATTGAATTTTACGAGTTATTCTTTTTTTCAATTTTTTCACTTTAAAAATCTATCAACGTTTTTTTATTTGTTCAATTTTTACGATATTTTTAGGTTCAATGTGAAATGTTATGCTCTTTCCAATAAACCGAATATAATATTCTAGACAAGGGTTGTTTTTAAATTCATCCCCCCATTTTGAAATGCCTATTAAAATGAAAATAATTAATTTTCTCACCTCAAAGTTATATATCACAAATTGAAGATAAAAGATCAATAAATAAAATAAGTTAATTTAAAAGAAAAAATACAGTTATTTGCAAATTTACCTGTAAAGTCCAAAGTTTAAAACCTTTTTTTAACCACGTTGACTTTTTTTAATGAAACCTTATAATCTTCTTATATTGCATAGAAAGTTTCGTTTACAAAAATTATTTCTATTTCATTCAATGTTTTTTTCTTTTTAGATATTGAAAAAAAATTCACTCCATAAAGAGGAAATAAAATATATCAAATCAAAAACTCATGTATTTCTTGGAGAAAAGAAAAAAAAATCCTCGACTGTTTTTTTTTAAGGCAAAAACTTAATAAAGTAAAATGTGACTATTTTCCATCTTTGGAGACACATAATTCTTCACGCACAAGGCTAGACGGCTAACGCGAACGTGTGTTTTTACGTCCTTCTGTTCATCCGTAGTTCAAAACAAAAAAAAAACACCGGTTCGACGTTTGGCTAACACCAGAACAATGCTTACGTAATGGCGGTGTTTTCAAATAGTTGTTTAAAAATTCTTTTATTTAAAAATACATGCAATTTAAAATATGAATATGGATAAATTCTTAACAATGAAGAATGGAAGTACCCATTGAATAGTATTTTTTATAGGTGTGATTTTTTAGCATTTATATATGCATATATTTTATCGAAGCAAGTTAAAATACGTTGATTTTCTTTAAATCTTTTTTAAAGAAAACCGATTTAAAAAAAATAAATATTGCATAATTTGCTATTAAATCTGGTATTTTTTTTTTATTTTTGGCCTTTGCTCCTTTAATTGAAAAAAAAATAGGGGTTTAATTACATTTTTCAAGTAGTTATAAGCTTGGAAAGATAGGGGGCCGAATTATTCAATTTTTTATCACGCATTTTTAATGTCGTTTTCTGACACTGCTAGAGATGATTATAGCCTTATAATATATTTTTTCGCCTCCTCTTATGTTTTTAAAGATATATCGTTTAAATATGGATTTATAAGACATTTTAATCTAAGTAAAATTAATTTTATTTATATTTTAATTCTATTTTTACTAACGATCATCCAAAACGAAATGAAAAAAATACTTGTCCTAAATTTTATGAAGAGTGTATATTGTAAATTGCTGAGTATCGTAAAACAAATATTTCTGGAAGAATAAATGAATACTAATCGAATGAATAAACCAACATTATTAATATTTGAAAAATCTTGGGAAGGTATTTTATTCCTATCAAAAAAAGAGTCTGCTATCTCACTTTTTTGTTACCAGGGAAATAAAACCACAATTTATTAAGCAAGTAAATGAATCCACGAAAGAACTTGAAGTTGTGTCAGAATTCTTTAGTGCATTTATTTATATTATTTATTTATAGTCAGATAACTATAAATAGTGATTTATGTTTTTATATGTTGTTGTCAGCTGAATAAAGATTAATGGAAATAAGGGAGTTCTCGTGTTTTCCTTACGCTTATATTCGACCCACGTCTTTACGACAAACGTCGATGGAATCACGATTGGTTGAACATGGAAAACTTGACGTTATCATTTGTCAGCTTGAAGCAGAGAGAGTCATGAGGCAATGCAACGTAATTAACCCACAAATGTTTAATGTTGTTGTTATGTTGTACTACTACTACTACTACTACTACTACTACAACAACAACAACAACAACAATCATAATAATAATAATAATAATAAGAAGAAGAAGAAGAAGAAGGTGTTTCAGTGATTCCCTGGAAAAGAAGTGATGTTTAAAAAAGAAAAAGAAAAAAGAAAGCATTAAAACCTGCCATCAAGTAGAGCTGAAATATAAAGCGTTTAAAAGCACATCTCTCAAAACCGACCAGACCTTTCTGAACAATCTACAGATCATAAAAAGATAACTTCTGGTTCTTGTCCAGAATCTCCCCATAACATAAGAAACATTTGTACGATGTACGTACCCGTGACGGAAAGAAAATATCGTATTCCAAAAAAATCATGTTAATTGGTTTTATTTTTATAAAGAAAATAATTAAGTGAATTTGAGTTTTTTCAATATCCTCATGTTAAGACTGGCTATCTAAAATCTCGCATTTTTTTTTTATTGTTAGGAGTCATTTCCTTGTACCTCCAGCCTGTTTTCAAGATGGCGTCGGGATATCGAGGCTGTTCGTTTAGCCACACATTTTGATCTTCTTATTTACTTGATCTATATACGTGATTTTTTTTATGAACGTTATTTTCTTTCCGTCAAGGCTAAGAACAGCATAGGAAATTTTCTTTATTTTTGTTTTTTAATATAGGGTAAATTCTTGGCAAGCAGCAACTTTTGGACAATCCATTGATAAAACTTTTGGACAATCCATTGATAAAACTTTTGGACAATCCATTGATAAAACTTTTGGACAATCCATTGATAAAACTTTTGGACAATCCATTGATAAAAAACAAAAAAACAATTGACATGTATCATTATTTACAGTTTTTCTTCGGATCTTCATTAATGTGTCAACAAAGTTTCGCTTTTTTTTTTCAATGAAAATAGAATTCCTTGTTTCCCGTATTTAAATATGTTTTGAATTGATTACTTGTTTATTGTTTGGTTTATTTGTTTAACAGTGAATAAACCATTTTTTGTGTTGTTTGTTGCCAATCATTCATCGTTACTTTGGTGTTCGACTGAGCTTCAATCTATGCCCCCCCCCGTAAAACATTCGCAACAAAAACTCGTCAAGCTACAACCACTATCAACAATTTCCCTCACTCTCTATCTAGCCAAAAAACTACACGAAAGTTTCCTTCCTATAACTGCCCGTTCGCGGAACACAATACCGCGGAGCTGCTTTCTAACTGACTACAATATGGTCTTTTTACAATCTAATGTAAATAAGTGCTTGTCATCTAATATAAGTAAACCTTAGTGTTCCACCATTACTGATCATCAAGGTGTTTTCTCACCGTCTGTTTGACACTGATTAACACTTATCCTAGAGTGATCTCTTAGCCTTAATAATTGGTGATCCCGAGTAAAACAAAACTTTATATAATCGAAGTTATTCCTTGTATACGCTCAATTCAACACAAGTTACTATTTTATACTTAGCCGGAAGAAAATTGCCAACAGTTTTAGTTTGTAAAGATTTATTAGATTCGAACTTAGAATATTTGATTTCATAACCTACGATGTTATCTTTTAGGATAATTACACACTTTGTTTATATTGTACACGCGTGAACATCAACATACACACCAAGTAATGGTCGTATTTGGTCTACAAGATATCGTCACGAGCTTTAAATCGATCATGGCGAGTGTATATCCATTAATATTGTAATTTTATAAACTAAATTATTATACCCTATTAAATAATGATTTATTAAATAATTTTATAAATTAAATTTTATTATTTTTTAATAATAAAATTATAAATTAGCAATGCCCACTCTGAGTAAAAATAGCAATCTGTGTTAAATTATTTTTTATGCAATGACTAATTTAGAACAAGTACTTCTTTATATATATTTTATATATTTATATATTTTATATATATATATATATATATATATATATATATATATATATATATATATATATATTAGTGAATTAGTAGAAGCGAGTAAGTTCAATTCTATAAGGAGAGACTTATCAGGATAATATAAAGCTCAACAAATTTCATTGGAGCTTATATAAGAAAACAATAAGAATGGACAATTAAGTCACAAAAAGTCACAAAAAAATTAGTAAATATAGAATGGTTGATTTATTCAATAAACAAACATTTAGTTGGGGGATAGATGGGACTCTTTATATCAAGGTACTTCGAAGCCTAATGCTTCTCATCAGAAGAGTAGCGAGGACGCCAGGTAACATAATGGGGATGCGACGTTTAGCATGAGATTAATTAGGACCGAAATAAATCAATATAATTGTATCTGATGTTTGGGGGAGTTGTATTGAATTCTAAGTATTATATAGCGTGCAATGCAAAAAGGTGTATAGGGTCCCTATCATAGTCTTAAATGTAGGTAGTTTATGTTTTAAGGCTCAGGGGAAGGTATAGGGTGGATGGGTGGTAGTTCTATTTTATCGATATGTATGGTACATATTATCTATGCAGGGGTATTTTATTGACATATGCAACGAAGACGACAACAGCACTTTGAGATGGTGTATAATTTCAGGAGAAATATTATAATGATGACGTGAGGTCCGGAGGTGAATTAAAGGAGTAAGTTATGAGGTGGGTATATATCCCTCTCTCTCTCTCTCTCTCTCTCTCTCTCTCTCTCTCTCTCTCTCTCTCTCTCTCTCTCTATTAGCCTTCGTGTGTGTGTGTACAACTCTCACCCAACTCTCCTACAAGGGTAAAGGTTAAAGTCATATTTAGAGCGGCTTTTCATAAACTCCCCAACCTAGGATGGTGCACACCAATTTAAGGCTCGCCAACATCCCGGGGGCGGCCACTATGGAAGCAGCAAACTACTTTGTAAATTTGAATCAGACCATGCTCCCCCACTCTCACCCTCGTAACTAATTTTGATGAATTTTGGCATAATATAACCCATTTGCTTTAAAGCTCATAGTTGGATTTCAGTCACTTCAAACACCTTAAACAATATATACAACATCCACTTACTGCAAGGGTGTCCGCGTAGTACAGGGAAGCGCGGGTATCTTTGCTCGTATATATATATATATATATATATATATATATATATATATATATATATATATATATATATTGTTTTTAAAAGATTCAGCCACTCTGATGAGTCGTAGACGACGAAACGCGTGTCAGTGGATAATTATATTTTAAAAACAATGTATATGCCGCTTCCCATTTGGGTGTACCAAATTGGTAAAAGGGAAAATTATTCCCAACTCGCATTTAGGTAAAAATGCACTTTCGTGTAAATAATTGAATTCATTTAAAATATATCGCAAAAACAAAAACAAATAATAACATCTCTCTATCTCTCTCTCTCTCTATATATATATATATATGTGTGTGTGTTTGTGTGTGTGTGTGTGTGTGCCGTTTTATATTTAGGCATCATTTTTTCATTTAAACAAACATTGTTAAATACAACAGAGAGCTTTTGTTTACTTATATTATTTTTTTTCAATTTTTCTGATGATATTTTTGGTGTATAGATCAAAGATATTAATAAATGTGCCACGGTTAGATTTTTCTTTTCGAATCATGTCGCGAAAGCAAACATTCGCAACATGCTTCGAAGAGAAAAATCTTACTATGGGACATTTATTAATACCGTTGATCTATACACAAGAAACATCATCAGAAAAATTGAAAAGATAAAAGCGCCTTGTTGTCTTTAACAATATATATATATATATATATATATATATATATATATATATATATATATATATATTAATTTTAAGGGGATTAGAACAACAGTCTAAATAGAAGATGTATTAGTAAATTCATCAATACAATTAAAATAAAAGAAAACAGTGCTCGTTGTAATGTAGATATATAATAAGCTCGATAGACATATATATCCTAGAGCTATTTTAATAATGAGTAAGATGATTGATAATTTATAATTAAAATTAAAAATTAAAAATCGTTTTCATAAGAAAGAAGAAACAAAATCAATGAATTGTACGATCGTTTCGGAAACGATGTTTTGTAATTCAAATATTTAAGTTGATTTCAAATTTAGCGTTACTAACGATTTCAAAGTGGTAATATTATTCCGTTGGCGTTTCCTTTGAAAGTTTGTATGCATCAACATTTTCAAGCATTCATAAACTATGTTTACCATCCCAATGAATACATTTTACTCAAAGTTTCTTTAGACTATATATATATTTGTGGGTACACTATATATATATATATATACTTGTGAATACACGACTATGGGAGGTTGGATGTTTCGAAAGATCAATAAGTGGTCTAAGAAAAGAGGTGAATGACGAATATATTTTGCATGATGAGATAATGAATTTTACTCAGATTCTAATTGCACTGAAGATGAAAAAACACATCTTTGGTAAGAGACAAACTATGACAAGGACTCTTCACTGAGATCAATCAAACTGTCAGTAGCCAACTCTCGCTACCTTTTTTATTATGATATCATCAACTATCGGAACAGGTCAACACTCTACGCATCACAGTCAGTAAAGTTCTGTATGAGATACAATCATCCTTGGTCTCTTTTACTGTTTACCCACAGTGGTTCTCTAGGACTAAGGATTTCTCGCTTGGGAATCAAAATTGGCAGGAAAAAGCGCTTACTCTCGAAATGGGAGAAAGATCGTTTTTATTTCAAGCTGTTCGTATTACCTATGTCTTTATTGTCGGTGAGGAGAAGAAGGTCGGGGAATTACAGACGGTGAATCTCATGCTTTGTTCGTCACTGATTCTAAAATGATGTGAGTAAAGTCCACTTTCGTTACCTTTCGAATCGTAGATTCAGGTTACGTCATTTGTCATCTGACATCTTTTTCCTTTTGAACTATTCTTCCCGCGGAAAACGAAGGTCTCAAGGCTTAAGAACTTGACTACTTCTCGCCTCTACAACTTAGGTATTTATCCAGAACCTGACCCAAGGTAGTTTCGACACTTTCCAGCAGTTCACAGATAAACAACCGAAAAAAGAGGCCGTCGTAATTAGCCAATCAGCAAACAGTGTAAGGAGATAGTTTACATTAAATCGAGCCATTGCAGTAAGAACATTTATATATATATATATATATATATATATATATATATATATATATATATATATATATATATATATATATATATATATGTATATATATATATATATATATATATAATATTTTAATCCTTTCGAGCTCGTGGCGCAGTGGATAGAGGTGTTGAGTCTAAGATTTCAGGTGAGCAGTGTTGTAAAATAGCGGTTTCAATCCTATCCAAAGCAGACCAGAGGATTGGTTGGCCAAAAACGTGATGAGATAACAACACCTATGGAAGGCAGTAATTAATGAGGATACAGTTACAAGACTCAGCATTCCTATCATGTAGCGGTTAATCACCTGAAGAAGGTACGAGAATGAGTTGGCCGAAACGTGGTGGAACAACAATAACTATGAAGACAGGCGTAATAGTCCGCGAAAAGAACATTTTATTTTAAACCATTCCAAAAAGAAGATTGTTTATTTGAAACTCCCAATAAAAATGTTTTTTTTATTTCAAATTTTTCACTTTTCTGATATTTTTTTTGAAAAAGAAAAATTGATATCATTTTGAAGGTCGACCCTTCGGACGACAAATATCGAAAAATTGACTAAAATCTTAATTCCTTCACCCTCAAGTAGGCACTTTTCTACAGGGACGGATCGGTTTTTTTCGCCGATATTTTCGAAAGTCATCTCCTCTTTTCAATTGACTAGCCTTAATTTAAACCTTCGCTACTCCCGGTTTGGTGATGAACGCGACGGCAAAGACGTCACGTTTTTTTACGTTCTTTTCCTCCTTCGCGATAGGGTTCGAGCCTGCCTGTCTGCCTGCCTACTACAACTTTCTTTCTTTTTTTTTGTTTTTTGCTCAACATACACCTCCAAATGGCCGGGCAATGCCGGGCACCCAGGCTAGTATATAATAAGTCGAAGAAAAATACAGTAAATAATGACAACTGGTCAAAGATATTTATCAGATAAACAAAACATTTGAAATGTTATATTTTTTAATTTATTTTTTCACCATAATTTTTTTATTTATTTGTATTCTCTTTTATTTTCTTTATTTTTTCACACTTTAAAATTTTTTTTTTTTCAGTTGTTTGAAATAAATCAGTTTCTTAACTGTTCCGTGTTAATCCAAAGTATTCAATACTTTTTAAAGCGTCTTCATAGCAATGAAATATTCATTAAAAGTTTGATTTTTTTAATTATATTTTTTGACACTGACCCCTTTTCTTCTGAAAAATAACTTATTTTTTTATAGTCATTTCACAATTTATTCTTTTAATAAATTAGATTTTTTTATTAATAAATATGTTTTCTTAATATTATTCTTAACAAAAAATGTCCTCCATTAAAAAAACATGAAAATAAAATTCAAACAAAAAATGCCATTAAAACAATCCTTAAAATGATTCCATTAATAAACAAATCCTTAAATATTCGTTAAAAATCTTAAAAAGAATTCTATAAAAAAAGGGGAAAATTATTATATGTTTTCTTTTAAATGAATAGAATTCTAAAAATGGTTTGTTTGTTTTTTATTATTTTGAAAGTATTTTTTTCTTTGTTGATGATGAAACTAAGAAAGGGATATGTTAACGGTGACCAGGAGTTCGGTTCAATGGCAAAATCCGGTGGTGGTCTGGCGTTACAGTGTTCATTCTCTCCCTTAACTTTTGCCATAGCATATACATTGTGTTATAGCCACGAACATGATAGAAGACAAGCGTCCGTGTTGTGTCCTTAAAGAAGCGATCGACCACTTTACCAGAATCAAGGACATAGGCCGAATTAAACCGCACGTGTCTCAACCCGATGGCCTTGACCAAAACTCCGGTCACGTAGACGTCGTCAATCCAGAAAAAAGGGATGGACAATGACTTTTTAAGTAAGCGGACGGCCAGGTCTGGACTCATGACGAACGCTGAGCCAGAACAGTATGACGGGTATGTGTCCCGGGGGAATTCGCGACGCGGCACGAACCATTTACTGCGACGATCACGAATAGCCCGCATTCCCGTCCACACGTTGCACATGATGAAGTCCTGTCGGCCGAAGTTGTGCTGATGGAGGTCGTTCAGTTGTTTGGCCAGCAGATAGATATTAACTAAGATGTCGTCGTCCGTCTTCAGGATGTACGTGATGTTAGTGCAGTAAGCAGCGATCCAACGTAGGGCAACCATCGCCTTGAAGCTGAGGTTCCGGTAGGAGTCCTTGAAGTCGCTCTGCATGATGTCGTTGTAGCGGTCCGACTCGAGTTTCACCATATCCATGATCCGAATGCTGTCTACGACACCCATTACGAACACAAGTCGTATCTCGTAGTTCTTAAGCAGGGTCTTCTCGCCCCACGTCTGACGGATCGCCATGCGCCGTTTGAAGTTATTCGGCGCCGTATGAATGTAGACTATCACGAAATTACGCGAGGCGCACAAGAACGAAGGGTTGATAATTTGGCTAAAGTTATAGGGTAGTCCCAAGCTTGGACCCGGTGTGAGTGATGATTGATTCCATATGGAAGTTTGTGAATCAAAACTGTCATCTGGCTGTAGTTGCAATTGTACACCTTGCTGTTTGGCTTGTGATGAAGAGGAACCACCCCGTACTGACTTGTACGACATGCCATTAAATAACAAAGGGTTTAGAAAATTAATATTATTATCGTTCTGTTTTATATTATTTTTATTGTTATTAATATCGCCACCTGTGTCCTGCCTCTCTTTGGCGGGCACCGAAGATAGCCTGGCCATTTTTAGTTCCTGTTTTTTTCGAGAAGAAAGTTCGCGAAGGATGAGAAAAGAACAAAGAGACAAGAAGGCGACGCCCATGTAAAATATCCGGAAGACCTTGGGCAGTCGTGGGAACATCGGGGTCGGGGTCCTCCGCTGCCGGCGCCTGTTCACATTACCGGCCGTGCGTTCCCCGGGGGTCGACCGTGGAGTGGCATCATGATGTGTCGGGCCGGCAGCAGGAGTCGGAGAGAGTGATCGCGTTGGAATAGGAATGTTTGCTAAAGGGGTAGGGCTGCTGCCCGGTCGTTTCTCACGACATGCAGCCACCGTCAAAGATCCTCGTCAACCATGAGGTAATTCTGAAAAATGAAAAAAGAAAAACAAAAGAATTAGTCAAATATATTGAAGAAAAAAATAAACGAAGAAAAATGGAAGTAAATGTTACTAAAGATACTGGAAACTTCTGTACATCAAATCTGTATTTAATCCCCTCCCTTGATGGAATTGCCTCGTCTATTATATGAAGACATACGGTCATATTTCCAATATGACTAACTGTTTTGACTAATATCACCTAGGAAAAACATAAGCCAGGTCTGTGTGCATGTGATTATGTCCCGCTAAAAGCCCCAAACTACAAAATAAACAGTCTAAAAATTAGAAAGACAACCATTTTTGCGCAGTGGTGTCAGTTTTTCAGACATTTTATGTACTAATGGAGGAAAAACTAATAGTTTTTATCAAGAATTTACTTCCCTTAGGTCG
Organism: Euprymna scolopes; assembly: GCF_053919585.1. NCBI lineage: Eukaryota > Metazoa > Mollusca > Cephalopoda > Sepiida > Sepiolidae > Euprymna > Euprymna scolopes. Next base: position 118,136,110 of record NC_136483.1, read on the forward strand.
ATTCCTTCCAAGTTTTCTGTGTATATATGTGTGCATGGCCTGAGAGAGGATTGGGTTAGGTGAAAGAAGAAAAAGGAAGAAGGCGAGAAAGAAAAGAGAAAAATAGAGAGACGGACAGAGGTAAAAAGATAGAAAATTTAATGTCGGGTACTCCTGCTAGTTCACTATATAATTTAAAGTCAATGATATACCTGGACGAATGCGTTTAATCCTCGATAAAGGAACATTATTTTTACTATGTAGTCACTCAAAGATAAGGATTAATGAGAAACGTTGTTGGTCTACTAAAATTGTTCAATTCTATTAACCATTTGTAGAGAGATTTATGTCAATAATTTGTTGACATTGGATTTGAAGACGACCAAGTTGTAATTGGTAGAGAAGCAATCCAGCGATTAAGTGTTTCATAGACGGAAAGCCCCTGCGAAGAAACTCTGTCCATGAAATTCCGTCTGACGCAAGGAACAAAAGGAAATTATTTTCCTAGTAGTAAGAAAACAAGTTCTTGCTGTGAATGTCTTACAAGGAGTGGTCAAAGATTTAAGCTAAGTTGAGCATCTTTTATGGCAATAATGGTAGAGAAAGAAAGTCTAGCAGCGTCTCTTCCGTGGGAAATGGATTGTAGGTAAGAGATCACCTCCACTAGATTTCAAAGTCGATTTTTTACTCTTTCTTAAAATAAACGCTAGTCCTTTATGTGACACCTCCCCAAAAGTGTCAGTAGTATTGCATATTTATATGTACTGACATTTATATAGGTAGATAATAGCTTCTCGACGCCAGGTACTTTCTGCAGTGGTAGAATGATTCAACTACTTTAAAGATATCTAAAAAGTCATGACACGCCGAATAGATCAGTCGGGATTAAATCACGGTTACCGGTTACCTAAACATTTACCTAAAGGTAGAATGTTGGAAACGTTGAGACTGTAACCGCAGAACATGTTATCAGAAAGGATTACTTTTCCATATCTGTCTGTGATTATATAAGAATATACATGGATGTTACTAAAAGGCATGATATACATTAAAATGATGTCTGTAATATGATGAGATTGGACACATAAAATAAAAGCAATATTATCCAATGGCAAATGTTAACTGTAGTTTATGTATAAACTAGTTTTTAAAATAGAAATAAAATATTGGATAGCAATAAAAAAAATATTGGATAGCAATAATAAAAAAAAGAAATAAAATAAGTGTTCAAGTGTCCACGAACGTTCTAAACGAAGAAAGAATTACTTTGTCTGTAAGAAGGTGATCCGACATGTTTATTTCGGCTCTTGCCGTGCGATGGTGGCACGTAGCAATGTGTAAATTCGGTAGAGTATTCGATGTTGTACACATTCATTTTTACCTTTAGTTTAGTCTGTATGTGTGTGGACTTGTACGTAAGTGAGTTCGTGTATGTCTTTAGTATCGTCTACCGACAATCGTTAGCCAAGGGTTAAGGACAGATTTGAGTTTACCCACAAAAACTCGACTATTAATTAATGCTGTGTATGAAAACCACTAATAAGGATTCCTTGTGTCATTCGAAGTCTCACTGTGCATGTCTCTTGATTACAAAGCCAGTAACTAATACATATTCTGCTACTAGCGTGACTCTTTCTGATTGAAGTCAAATGTCGGCAGTCGGTCGAAGGTGAATATTTTGTAAAAGTTAACCAGAACTAAGTATTTATGGAAATTGTTTTATTGCTTATTTATTATCAGACTATAACAAAGTTCAATATCAACAAATATTCGTCGAAGCTTCCTGTGAATTTATCATAGTTCTCAATCCTTTCCTAGTACTGTTCTATCATCTAACTGAAAATCTCACTAACCCTTATCCCTCGCGTGACTTTTGATCTTGATAAATTGTGATTCGTTAGGATAAAAAAAAACCTTTGTACTAATAAAGAGCTCATTATATGTTCAGATAGAGCTTTATAAGTATAGCAAATTATCAATTTGATTCATATAAACTCTTTACTGTAGTTTTAATTTCTATCCATTTATCATAAAATTTTTATGATATTCTTCAGCGAATCCATTGCTGATTACATTCAAATATTTAACGGAAATATAATAAATCCTTTCTGCTTTCAGCTTTAAATCGGAAGTGATTAAATAAACACCATTTCAGCATCTCTTAATTCGATTCCCATTAATTTCAGCTTTAATTTAATGCAATATATAAAATAAAATATATATACCATTTTAAAATAGGCATAATTTGTTTTTTGATCACAGCAGGTAATGACATTGATGAGATTTTTAGTTGCATGGTCGAACAGTGTTATAAAAAGATTGGAAACTATAACTCACAGACGATTCGACAAATATTTGTTGACATTGAACTTGAAAACGATCACGTTATAAGCTGTAGGGGAACATTCCGGTCATAACTTGTTCCACAGATGGTGAGTTTCGGGGAAAAATCTTTGCTTATGAAAGTTCCGTTCGATTTTAGGAACCGAGAGGAATAACGCAATGCTGGTAGTTAGATAATTATCTGAGAATGTTTTAAAAGAGGAGGCCATAGATTGGAGGTCAGCCGAGCACTAACCATAGAAATGCGGATATGGTAGGGAAATACTAGCAACATATCTTCTGTGTGGAAGAGATGTTGCAAAGAAGAAAGAGATAATCTATTAAAGTACGAAGTCGATTGTATTATTTGGTGACACCTCCTCGGATATGACATCTGTCACCCGTCTTGGAATACTGCTGTCTAAATTTGACTCGGTTTCAGAATTCATATCTGAACGACTATTTTCGAGGAAATGACATTAAATCTAATGTCATAATAACCAAGTATGGTAAACATGAAGTTTCACGATGTAGTAATTTTATCGGAAAGGCGATATAAAATTGTTCAAAATTTATATCTTTTTGTTTTTAATTGTGATATGCTGAATGTTTTATTCATAAAATCAATGTAGTTCTATGTATTTAATAAGGACTTACAAGATATATTGGCATATTTCCAATACGGCGGTTTTTTTTCCTGTGTGATATTAGTCAAAACAGTCAGCCATATTAGAAATATGCCCGTATGTCTTTTAACTTGCTAATTTAAAAAAGTTGTTTTCTTCGTATTTCAAACGTAATACAAAGTTGGGTTTAACGCCAAAAACGTTCAGCGTGTTATAAATTTAAAAAAATATATAATATTCACCTTCTGCTATCGTTTTCTCCCAAAAGTTATCATATTGAGAAACTATATTTTACCATGAATATAATAAATAAAATTGTCCCAAATATATTAGGAGATAAAAACCCAATGTATATATATATATATATATATATATATATATATATATATATATATATATATATATATATATATACATAATGTCTGTATATATATATATGTATATAGTAATTTATAAAATATATATGTCGATTAAGCTACACTGAATATTCGGCGTTTCATCCACTCTATGATTCCTCAGGCTTATGCGCATAAGCCTGAGGAATCATAGAGTGGATGAAACGCCGAATATTCAGTGTAGCTTAATCGACATATATATTTTATAAATTACTAACTAGCTCTACCTACGTATTGAGCACTTTTGAAGTAAATACTTAAAGTTTACGCATAAATCTATACTTTCGTATATTAATTTTATGTGAGTAAATGAAGTAGTTATGTATGCATATATATATTATCTGTATATATATATGTATATATCTGTATATGTATAATATCTGTATATATATACACATATATATAATATCTATATATATATAATATCTATCTACCTCTCTCTCTCTCTCTCTCTCTCTCTATATATATATATATATATATATATATATATATATATATATATATGTGTGTGTGTATGTGTATATATATATATATTATTATTATTATTATTATTATTATTATTATTATTATTATTATTAACAGTCGGAATGAATGAGCTTCTTGATTGAAATAAGTTTGAATCTTTAAACTATTTCTTCTTGATGCTGTGAATACGCATCCAATCGATAGATTCCAGTTATTGTGTCGTTAATCATCTTCATGAATAGGCATTTTCTTTTGTCCATTTTTTTTTCTTTAAAATACGCGGAAGGTTTTGTGAGAAGATGTTATAGACGAAAAGAGGTAAACAGTGTTATCTTTGCCGATATCCACCCATCATTGTTATTCGTGTGTGACTATTTAAAAGGCGACAACAAGGGAAATTTAATAAGGTTTTTCAAATAACCAATGAGAGTTGATATAGGCGGGCGGTTATCTTCAATAGATGCGGAGGTCGTTTTCATTTGTCGGGGTTATTAGGGTGAAGACATCAGAGGGAAACCAAATAACATCTTCAGATTTTATTAAGAATGTAGAGTGGAAATAGTCCGTTTGGGTTACTCAATCAATACGTTGATAGTGTTCATTTTTGAAGCTGTTCGTTTAATACAGACAAGAAGACCCGATGTTGTCCGGGAATAAATAAGGAAAAATACGTCTTTTGTTCGTCTATTTTAAAACTATTTCGATGATACTAAAGCATATCAAGGTGGCTATAAATAAGATAGAGAAACAGAGAGAAATATAGAAAGACAGAGCGGAAGGGACACAAGACGAAAATTGAATATCAATTGCGAAACTAAATTAGTTACTTGGATACTCTTACTCTCTCTCTCTCTTTCTCTCCCTATATATATATATATATATATATATATATATATATATATATATACTAACAGGCAACAGAGTAACATATATAACATAATATTTATATACACATGCAAACAAGTACAATTATATACTCAAATATATTACATTACAGTATGTCATATTCTTATATATATTAACATATATATTCATATATAAATGTGAATATATATATATATATATATATATATATATATATATGTTTCTGAATAGATTTATCTAACAATCAGCTGGTATGGAAACCTGTGATAATAAGATTTACAACATTTTACTAGTCGTAATATTCTACGTATTATCCCATCTAAACAGGAATTGCTCAATATACAGGATAGAGCAAATAAAGCAAATTATAGTGATTCAATAGAATTAAAAAAAACGTTCCTCATTGGTATGATCTAAAGCGAGGCTTTGTCGTGCTTCAGTTTTAAGTTCAGCAAAACCAAATGTTCGATTATTGAACAGCTCAGCGTATGTAGCAGAGATAAACAATTTCATGTTTTTTTATGTATTTTGTCATTCCGTCAGCCAATTAGATCGCATCAAAGCATCTTCATCAGCAGCAGATGACCGCTAGTATAAAAAGTACGCGTTTATTCACTGAGGGCACACAGCGTCTCTGTCCTTTTCACAGGAATGCTTGCCAGACGATCAAGCCCGAATAACCACGGCGCCGACGACGATGATTGAACATACTTCTTCAACCGTCTTCCACAAACGAAGCAACGAGGAAGCAGTTTCTCCTTTGCCCATTCGTCATCATCGTCTAGAGCTTCCTCCTGCCAGCCATAATTACAACAGCGACATTTTCACTCAATCATGATCTGTTTCCGAAAAGACGTAAATTAATTTCTTTGAAATAAATTTACGTCTCTATATTTCGTTGCACACACCAGTTTGTTTTCTTCCATTTTGTCGTTATCATCACATTCATCATACGTTTCATTCATATTCATTTTTTTGTTGGAGGAGGGTAAGATACTCTGGATGACTGGACACCGTCCATCCATACAGCCGTTCTCGCTATAAATCGATAGCTCAGATGTTCACCACATAGTTGATTATATATATATATATATATATATATATATATATATATATATATATATATATATATATATATATTATAGTTATATAATTTAATTGTTTTATTTTGTTTATATTATTTATTTATTAAAAATTTTTACTTTTATGGATTATATTATTTATTTAAATCTTAATATTTTAACACATTTCAATATAAATTAATCCATATTAATATATTAGTTTTATTAATTAATATTCTGATTTAATTATATTCAATTCAATGATTACGTGAAATGTCTATAAGATTTACTTCAAATAATCATATTTTCTTTAATCTAATTGATTGACTTCAAATATACCTCCATTTTTTAAATTTATTTTAAATGTATTCTTAATATATTAACATTATCACCATTATTTATTTTAAAAAAAATTTCTGATGAGAAAGTAATCAATAATATTCAATATATACTTTTACATTAAGATTATTTAGTTTTGTGGCTATTTACATATATTTCAATTCTATCCAGGATATACCCATTAATTAATTTGTATATTTTATTCAATTTCATTTTTATTTTATTTTGTTTTTAATTTATTACATTATTATTCTAAAAGGGAATCTTTATTTTAATTCAATGTGAGCTATTATATATTTATAACCGTATTTATTTAATATTTTATTTTATTTAACTAATTGATTACTCATTTTTTTAATAATTTAATTATTTTAAAAGTCTTACCCTGAAATTTATTACTTTCAACCTGTAATTATGTGCAACTATTTTCAATCAAATTTAATAATTATCTTCAAACTTAACTTCACTTGGATAAATCACATGCCCACCTGTATTTATTTTTAAAATACACTAATAATTATAACTTCTTATTTTAATTAATTAAATAATTATATAAATTAATATTAAAATATTTTATTCTAATTATGCTTTTAATTATATTAGGATTATTAATATCGTCATTATAACATAATATTGCATGTTCTTCCATTTTCTTATATTATAATTCGAATTTTTGTTATTTTTGCTATTATTTTCAATTAATATTTAACGTGTCTAAATATTGTAATCAGACAAATAGTAAGCTTCAAACATGTATATACTGACTAGTCAAATGTTTCTGAGTTTGGGTATATGATGATTTTGTATATATTTATTCTTAAATAATTTGCTTGTTTAACATTATATTTAATATTCCAAATTCTCACTTGTCATTTTTTTTCAAAAACCGCAAATTTAAGCTAAATTGAATGTAACCGTTTAAACAAGTGTTCGCGTCAATTAAAAAAAAAACTTCAAATCGAAAGGTAATAAGAAACTCCACAGTAATAAAGCTTGGGATATCCACCTTTAAGGTAACAACGCATCTTTTATCGTAATTGTTGTTTCAGGTTATACAACGTAACATTTAGTCTATATGCCTCGACTTTCTCTTAGGAGCTCATTAATCTACACCTTTTTGGTTTATCCAATTGAGAAATCGGCCACAGTTGAAATGTGATGAGAAAACGGTACGGATGACTGTGTAAAAGCACTAAAACACCGGCAGTGTTCGTGATGACCCTAAATATGATCATTCTAGAGTTACGTCTTACGGGAAAGATAATGCCATAATGCAGCTTCAGAAACAGATCTCAAATGGCTCCACAAATCCAACAGCATTGTGGTCTTGTTAAAAAGTGCTCTCTTTCTACAGTTAAGAACAGATTGAAGGAGTTTAATTTGCCAGGCTTTATTGAAAGACGCAAGCCAATGATTTCTGTAACATGATTTTCGTCAGATTCAATGAAGATAATGACTTTTCATATTGGTCGAAAGCATTTTTTTAGCGACGAAAGCAAGTTCAATAAGCAGTGATGGTAGGAAGTACGTCTGTCGAAGGAAGGACGAAGAATTTAATTTAGGCGCACAGTTTCAACGATGCAAGGTGGCGAAGGTTCAGTTTTGATGTGGGGCGTTATTAGTGCCAATGGTCTAGGGCCTATAGTTCACTTGCAAGGTCGAATTAAGTCGATCAAGTACATTAATATGTTGACTGAGCATTTTCTACCAACTTTGGTCGGAATTTGGATGATAATCCCATCTTCATGCAGGATAAAGCTCCTATTCACACAGCTGTAAACGTTAAGAGTTCCTTGAAGAGCATGATATTTCGTGTTTGGATGGGCCTGTACAATCTTCACACCTCAATCCTATCGAAAACATATGGCATTACATCAAGCAATAGCTACGCAATGATAAAATTTCAAATCTGGAAGAACTTTGTACAAAAATTAAAGAGAAGCGGGATGCCTTTTCACTGGAGTATTGCCGCAGACTAATTCAAGGAATGCCCAAAAGACTGCAAACTGTCAAATTGCAGAAGGGATATGCTACTTAATATAAACTAGTGCATTGTGTTTCTGTTGTATTTGTGTTGCATTAATGTACTAAAGTTACATTTAAATTATTTGCCATTGTGTGAAGTTTTCTTTTTGGCTTCTCGATTTGAAGTTAATTTTTAAATTGACATGAACACTAATATACTTCAATTAAAAGTCAAATATGAACAGGTAAAACTATAGAGGAATAAAAGGCAAATCAAATAAGGTATAAGCTGTTTAAGCAGTTATATCACATTTAGCTTAAATTTGTAGTTTTTGAAAAAATGACAAATGCGAACCTTCTTTTTGGCGCTTGGAAATAGCAAAGAAAAATATCTTTTGACCACTTTCTTGAAAAGACCAAGGCAACAGGTATTAGCAAAACAGTCAGAAGAAAGAGAGTTCTACAAACTTGCAGTTCTTGAAAAGAGAGCTGAATTTGATTGAAACCACTAGAACAACGAGTCAAACGAGCTGGAACAAAGAATAAATCAGACAATGCTGAATAACACACAACACACACATGCATACACACAATACGCACCTAGACACACATACACACACATATTTATTTTTTATTACATAAGCATTTATATGTTGCTACACATTTATAAACTTGTTTCGGTCAGCCAGTTACAAGTAACTAGAGACGTCTTCAGGCGATACAGATTATACAAAAGTAAAGCCCGTAATTATATATATATATATATATATATATATATGTGTGTGTGTGTGTGTGTGTGTGTGTGTGTGTGTGTGATCATCATCATCAAAGCATTATATACATATATTAATGAAAACAAAGGGATGTAGCGCTTACCTGATACACGCAATGGTAAACTTCAAACTAATATAAATAACAGTATTTATATATAGAAAATTTAATCCCAACCGAATTTTAAAATCTCAATACGCAATAGAGAGTAGAGCTTATTATAAGAGAAATAAAATTAAAACTGTGAGTTGAACTTTACAATCAAATTTATTGTTTGACTGAATACTAAAAAAAAAAACAAGTTACAAAGTCCTTATTCCGCGGAATTTCACAGAATGCAATTCTTGCTATTCTTCTCATCAAAGGACATAAATAAATCAGCAAATTATATTTGTAGCAATGCTAGAATTTGCTAGTTAAGGCATTAAGTGAAACCGCAATTTATTGTAGTTATAAATTTCCAAATAAAAAAGTAAAAAAATGTTGGATATGTAAAAAATATATATAAAAACAAACTGCGCATAATATTTCAGCTTGCATGAAAATCCTCTCAAGTTAATCAGAAATGCAAAATAGTTCTTTAGAAAGAATGGATTCCAAAATAAGTCCAGCGTAACGATGCATATAATCCGATTGGAAATCCTTCAAAACAGCTGAAATAATAACATTTTTTTCTGGGCAGTGCAGTATCCCAAAGAGAAGTCCTAATGGGACCTAATAGTAAAAACATAGAAAACCAGTACGAGAACCTTCGTCATCGGCTTAATTAGAAAAAGACTTTTTCTAATTTTTTACTTAATTTTAGTAAACAATTTATGTGGTCACGACATAAACAATGATACATAGTCTTTGAACGAGGACACAAAACTCTCAAGCTTTGACAGTTTTTTGTCTTCATTAAAGGGATATATTTCTCATTAAACAGAAACTTTGGGTCACACAGTAACGTCAATAATTGACCAAAACGTGGGCATTATCTATGTCGTGACCATGTAAATTTTTACTGAAAATTATATAAAAGTTTACATATGTATATATCTATCTATATCTATACCTATCTATCTATCTATCCATCTATCTATCTATCTATCTATCTATCCATCTATCTATCTATCTATCTCTATATATATAGAGAGAGAGAAAGTGAGAGAGAGGGGAGAGAAGAGAGAAATACTAGCATCCATCCTAAGCAGAGGTTGAACCTATAAACATCTAGTTAAGAATCGGCGATTCTAACTACTTTGCAACTGATATCTCAATGTCTTCATATAAACATTTTAGCCACTAAACAGTGTTCCATTTGTTTATTTACAAAGATCTTTGCAATATTCGATATCACCAACACGCTGCAAAAGAATGATTAAACAAGCATCTTCTTTCAATAAACGTACCTCATATTCTCCCAGATAGTCTAATCACACATTTTTCCACATATATTAAACCCACTATGACAGATATGCCATACACCTACTTCCATCATATAATAAAAACTATACTCCTCCTATACCACAGAAATCAATTTAGTTCCCCCAAACAGCCTCAATATTTTATTTCGCTCTTTATATAATTTGATAGACGTAGCATCCCTATTATGTTACTTACCATATTTTGATGAGAATCATTAGGCTTTGAAATATCATGGTATAAAGAGTTTTAACTTACCCTACACCCCAATTGATGTATACATTTATTAAATAAATTCATGTCCATTTAGTTTTATATCATCATTTTCTTTCTTTATTGATCTCTCTCTTTTTCTCTTTCTCTCTCTCTCTCTCTATATATATATATATATATAATATATATATATATATATATATATATATATATATATATATATATATATATATACATGTGGCATTAAATGCCACAGTTCTTGAACTCAGCTTGACGAATCCACAAAGCACGTCTCGTCTTTACGACTATACATTAAAAGATATTACTTCCAGACTTCTTCAAAAATGTTTTTCATCTTTCAGTCAAATACAGAAACCAAAATGATCATCGAAAGCTATTTTTTATATATATAATTATTATTGGTTCGTTAACCTCTGGGGAGACTAAAGGCAACACCATCTGTTTTTGACGAAGAAGATATAGCTTTCTAGAAAAGAAATTTGACCAATCAATGATACATTATTCATGTCTCCTGAATTAACTCTCTCTCTATTTCTCTCTCTCTCTCACACACGCTCTCTATTTCTCTCTCTCACACACACACACGCTCTCTTTCTCTCTCTCTCTCTCTCTCTCTCTCTCTCTTATCCGTTATTTTTGTCCGCCTAATTATATGTAACGACTTCTCGTTAGCAACGTAGAGTTGGCTATCTTTAATATAATGGGCATTCCGTAGACGTTTTAAATCTCAATTTGGAATATTATTATTAAACTTGCCATTACTTCTAAAATCCATTTTCATTCGAAGTGAAAGGATCTGTAACGGATAATAAATAAAATCTGTTACGTGTATGATATGAAATTGCAAACATTGACATACTCAGAATCCAAATGTACTCAATATCTTAGAGGAGATGTATGTAATAATACTGCATTATATTTGGTAAGCGGTATATACTCAATCCTTAAATGCATAACGTCATCAAGGGTAGATGCAATAAATAATAAGTATTAAATAAAAGGGTAAGTGCAATAATGGCTAAAAAAGCACGAATGGAAATAAATACATAGAAGAAACTGTCGAATCTGCCGCAAATGTCATGGAAGCGTCTATCGTACTAGAAAACTTATCGCACCTGCTTATATCCTATATTTCTATCAAATTTATTGCAACAAAATATCCATAAACCATACATTTCTATCATGCGTTATCACACCAATCATAAGTCTCTTTCTCTTTGACAGACTGCAAAAGGAGACTGTATGATCCTTCACTGTTTACCATGCTTCCATCTCCACAATATTGCATCATTGTGCTTGTTTTACAAGTACTTTCACGGAATGTGCTTCTATGAACCTATTGCACATCTACCTTCCCAATGTAAATACTCACGACTGACAGATTAGCAGCAAAATTCCACCACTTTACTGTAGAAATCCTATGATGGGAATAGAGCAACAATAACTTCACCATCTGAACGAAGTGAGTTCAATTCCCGTACACGACTGTAAATTTCACTTTTTAAAATTTGTAAATAGTCCATTGTTTAAATACAAATAAATGTTATTACGATAAAAAAAATGTTGCCTGATTGATTTGGTTCGAAAAATGTTATTTTTGCGGAAGTCTACTCGAGTAATATATATATATATATATATATATATATATATATATATATATATATATATATATATATATATAATTATTATTATTATTATTATTATTATTTTTTTTTTTTTTTTAATTTATTAAAAATTATAGTTTTAGTAAAATTAGATACTGTTTTAATTTTTGTGGTTGGTCCAAAGAGATCTAACTATGATATTTCTGCAGTTGTACAGCTCCTATCGTATTACTGTGGTGTATTATCCCTTTGCTTGTTTTATAAGTACTTCTACAGAATCTGCACTGAACTTACTGCACTTGTAACCCCTAAACGAAAATACTTTAACCCAGGCGAGTATCAGCAAAATGTAACCCCTAAGTGTAAAGGCCCCTAAGTGTCAAAGTATTTTCTACTCTGATATGCTTTTTTTCGGGTCGCTTGCATTTGAAACTCTCTTCCTGCTTTCTGTTTCCCTAACTGTATGTGCAGAAATTTAAAAAGTAATCTTGCTGTCCAACTGCTTACCAGGCTTGTTCTTATAAATCTGGCATCTAGCACAGTAACTGCTTACACTTAAGTGGCACTATGCCTTATTCAGAGCGAATAAAAATAACAAAGATAAACAAATAAATTAAAATACATTTCAATAATCTCTCCTCAAAAATTTCATAAAACAAAATGCAAGACGGAACTGATGATGTTTGAATGTAAGTAAATTTTATTGTAATATGTTATATAAAAAAATGTCCATTTTTTCAGTGCTTGATTGATTTGTTCGAAAATTGTCAGCAGCATTTCTTTTGTTTTGGGCGAAGCGGACACGCTATGTTATAGTGATATGATCGAGATTTTATAGAAGTAAGTCTGTAAAAGCAAACAAAAAAAAAAAAAAAAAAAAAAAAGGATATCATTTAAAAGCAACATAATATTATACAATTGAAATAACACACGAAGACATTCAGATTATTATAGTTGATCACATTGTACAAGAAGTGTAAGAAAGACAGCATATGAAAGAGAGGGGTTCATCACACGCACGCACACACGAGATCGTCTAGGCACACAGACACACACTCACTACCATACACATACACACAGACACGTAGGTGCGCGCATGTAAACAAACCAAAGAACAACTATTGATGAAAGGATTTTATTTCTTTACTATTAAGATTTTCGTAGACATAAAAATAAAGAACGAAAAAACAGTGTCTCGACTTTGATGTCTTCTGTCATTATACACACACACACACACACACACACACCTTCTCCCCTCCCTCTCTCACACACACACACACACACACACACACACACACACACACACACACATATATATATATATATATATATATATATATATATATATATATATATATATTACAGTGAATGACAAATCAATGATCAAGTCGTCTTGTGTATGGAAGATCCATTTAATGTCTGTAACCGAATTTATTGCAACAAGATATCCATAAACCATACATATACATATCTACATAGATTAACAAAAACTGACCAACTAATATATATATATATATGTATATATATATATATATATATATATATATATATATATATATATATATATATATAATATTATATATTCAAGATAGATATTTCCTCGTTAACAGCAATACATTCCGTATTCTTAAAATATAATTTGCTGGTGTCTTGATTTATTTTAACCCCTACTTAAATATATCTATCTGACTATAAACATATTAGTGCGGTCTTGTCTGTCTGTATATCTGTATGTCTGAGAAACAGCCTCTATCAAACTCCTCTTTCAATTTTTGGTCTACAAACTTGAAACTTAATATAGAGTGGATTTAGACATGTGAAACTTATTCGGTTTGGTTTTTGTGTGATAAAGTAGCTGCCAAAGGTAAAATTTGGAACTTCGCAGATGCAAGTCGACTTAAAGTGCTCTTGTATGCATGCACAAATATGCATTTATACGTTAAAGTCGGTTAAATATTGATATTTTCTTATCAATCTGATACCAACCAAAAAGGTAACGTCTGAGGCTAATCGCTAAATGTTTTAGTTTCGATTCTAGCTGATGGCACTCAAGTCATTTTGATTACCCTTGAAATGACTACAATATATTGGGTACAATGTAATAATAATAATAATAATAATAATAATAATAATAAAGTATTCGCTCTATAATAATAAATACGAAATGTACATAAATTGAAACATTATACTTAAGCATATTTTACGATATGATATATGTATATATATTAAACAGTAAAAAATATGATATATGTATATATATTAAACAGTAAAAAATATGATATATGTATATATATTAAACAGTAAAAAGTATGATATATGTATATATATTAAAAAGTAAAACAAAATTATTTCCATATTCGTGAATATTTTGTCTTTATTTTAAGATTTCTGCAAGATAAGTTATTTGAAGAAATAATATACAATTAAGATAGTTGAACAGATTTTGTACATTTGTGACGTGAAAAGAATCTTTTGTCTTTTTTTAACGAACTATAGCGATAAGAATTCAAAATGTGTGATACTTTACTGAAATAGAATGAGTTTTTTTTTTATTTTTACTATCCATGTTATATAAATGCCGTCTACTATAATTAGTCGCGATCTAAATTTACGTTCTGATAGTTTAGTATAAGTTTGCTCATTAAAGAAGATAAATTGTAGAAATCCTTACGTTGTTTGATTCTGTTAGAGCGTATAATGAATGCTACTTCAAGAGGTATACGTCGAGATTTATTTAAAATTAATTTAATGAGTCTAGGTAGTTTAAAGTTGTTTGGTTGGCAGCTCGAAAGCATAACGTTTTGTCGGCGACAATTTTAGATGCGATATTCAGTATTATTATAATACAAGAGAACCTATAAATGTTGTTCAATCGCATGGAATAAGATAAAACAACAAATACATCTCCGTAATTTAATTTTTGTGTGTGCGTGTTTTTTAAGGAGAAATCTTAATATATAAAACTAAAATATTTGGGATCCAAACTCTTCAATATGTATATATATATATATATATATATATATATATATATATATATATATATATATATATATATATATATATATATATATATATATATATATAATACGTCTGTTCGAAGCATCAGAAATGTACACGTAGTGTGTTTAATGGTAAAAAGAAAACTTGATAGCAAGAGTGCTGTTAAATTTCTTCTTGTTGTTTTGACGAAGACGTCGTTGTTGGCTTCGTTGAAGGATATTGTTATCGTGGATAACGTGTTGTAAACTTTGTAAAAGAAAGCAAGTAAACGGGTTATTTAACGTTCGTTAACTGTTTTCCTTTTTCAATCTTACTTACCTGTAATGACCTGTGCATTAAATGAACTACACGCCGGGCGAACTAATATGTTTCTTAGTGACGCCATAGTTTAAGGTTGTAAGCGTTCGTTTATAAAGCGAAGAACTGTCATCCAGAATATGTAAATTTTCAGAGCGCAGCCAATCAAAATAGACGGGCTTTGACAAAGGAGGTTTTATTATTTCTGAATTGGAAAGATTATGATAGGTCTATGTATGCATTAGCCAATTACAGTCGGTGTAATTACAAAATCTGTGGAGCATGTTGAATTCCTGTTATTGACAACTAGTAGCAGTTGTAGGACTAAATATTTAGAGAGAAAAATTGGGATTCCTTCCTCTAAAGATGTTGGGATCGTGATGGTGTTGCTAGTAGGATGCAATGTAGCATTTTATTATCACGACTGAATGTGTCTGAAATGGTGGTCAAAAACTGCATAAGATAGTGGCTATTAGCCTTGATATACTGAATTTGTATGTGGCATCTTTTATTGCAGAGGGGAATTTCTGCAGTCATTTTATTATATATTTAGTCTGCCGGTATCAAGTCGAAACTATGATATATTACTAATGTCAATCGTACTATTGTACTACCTTTTTATTCACGATTAAGTTTACTATTTTACTATTATCTTTCAATGTTGAATTCGAGGGGTGAGGTACTATAGTATCTGTTCTGTTTTTATTCAAGAACCTGTAGTGTAATAGGTATGAGTGCTAAGTAATAATCCAGTATATGCATATATGATCGCATGTATATATGATTGCCGTTGATATGAATCATCACCACAAAAAAAGTTTTGTTTTCTTTAATTTGGCGCGCAGTGTATATAAGGAAATGTGTATGTATAGGCTTTTTACGTTACCGATAAGATAAAAGCAATTCATGAAAATATCGAAATTCAAATTTTTAGAAATTAATGACACGAACTGATTAAGAAGAAGAAGAAGAAGAAGAAGAAGAAGAAGAAGAAGAAGAAGAAGAAGAAGAAGAAGAAGAAGAAGAAGAAGAAGAAAGCGATATTTTATCGAAAAAACCCGTTGGCTAATGACGATCAATCGATACGATTTGTTTGTTCCTATCTAATCTGGAAACAAATCGATGATATTCGTTTCGGATTCCTTCTTTCATCTTAATGAGAATATTCACTTGTTGGTCAGTCTGTCACGTCTAAGTATTTTTTATCAATAAATCTAAAAATAAGAACATACTGCCAAATTTTATGAAAAATTGTATAACAATTGTCGATTGTGACAATAGTTACGAGTATGTAATTACAATACTGGTTGGATCGCTTCAGAAGTTTCAAAGTTAGTTAAACATGCAGTTTTCTTTGATCGCTCAAGTTAGGAATAGTATTTTCTTGATCTGTTACGTTTATTTTGAAATAGCATTTTCTTTGGTCTGTGAAGCTTAAGTGTAAAATGGTATTGTCTTTGGCATTTTCTTTGGTCTGTTCCACTCAAGTTTGAAATAGCATTTTCTTTAATGATCTGTCACGCTTTAGTTTGAAATAGCATTTTATTTGGTTTGTTACGCTAAAATTTGAAAAAACATTTTTATTAAAAAATATGTCAAAAACATTGTAAATATTTTGGAATTAAAATAATATTTACACTATTAAGGATATATAATAATAATTAAAAAAAGAAAGATAATCACGGATTATTGTAAATAAGTAGGGTTATATGGTTCATACGCGGCAAAAATATGTTCTCTCTGTGTCGGTAGCGTCAGGCGGTATTTCTATGGACAAAATACTTTGCAAGTATTTTCCGAATATAGAACATATTACTGCGGCACTGCTTCCTTGCTGGATACAACATGGTCGTCTTCCAATCTAATGTCAACCTATTTTCGTACTGAGTAATCGAAAGCAGTTCATAGCATTTATCAATGTTAGTACGTGCATAGTGTTCCTCATTTTGCGCCTGATTATTATTTCCTCATCACAGCATTCTTTCCATGTGCCACTGGTATGCAACAATGTTTACTCAGGAGAGACGTGGTTTGAGACTGGACATCCCTTGCCACACAAATTTCACGCGAAGGCACCCTTACAGTGGGTATCCATAGTCTGTCAAGACTGAAGGAAGCCACATTATTTCGTCGTATTAACTCTCATTTTCGAATGGGTCTTTCCTTGATTATTTGTAAGCTTATATAAAAAAAAGAAAGTCGAATTTTGTAATCGTTAAATAAAACGCATTTACGAACACAAAAATTTCACGTATAAGGTTGAAGACAAGGACAATGCACTGACCATCCATAACTTAAAGACTAAACATAATATGCACTTGAACGAAGCGAAAGCGATAATTGTAGGACATAGCTGAAGAATATTAAAAAATCTATCATCGTTCATATTAAAATAATATATAATTCCTGGAATATAATATAGTTGGCACCTTTATAGTTGGATTAGTTTTATTGAATTTTATAATTCCATTATAGATTAAATGTTAAGTATTAAACAGGCAGATCATCTAGTATATACTTTAGTTAGTTGAGAATAACAGGAAGTAGAAACCATTGAGATGGTAACTGAGATCAATTTGATATTTCTGTGTCAAAATTTTTTAGATTGTCAGAATGTAATCGAAGTAGATATGACGTTACATGCATCATCAAAAGAGAGAGAGAGAGAGAGAGAGAGAGAGAGAGAGAGAGAGAGAGAGAGAAGGAGAGAGAGTTTGTTTAGAAGCACATGAGAAGCGGTTGAACGTGTAAGGATAACTAAAAATGATAATAATTTATAACTTCAATTTTACTCTTTCTCCCTTTTTCTATTTCTCTATCTCCCTTTTTTATTTATATTTCTCTCTTATTTTTCTTTCCCGTTCTCTTAATGTCTTTCTCCATTTCTCGCGTTCTCTCTCTCTCTCTCTCTCTCTCTCTTTCACTTTTTTCCTATTGGCCAGATAAAGATATCACTGATCAGTAATTATTCTCTCTCTCTCTCTTTCTCTCTCTCTCTCTCTCTCTATCTATCTATCTACTTATCTATATATCTATCTAATAGAGCGTTCTAAGCGCATTTCCTCAGTAAACGATTTCGCAAGTCTGCGGGATCATCACATATCCAACCCTAACACTTGAATTTACTGATTATATATATATATATATATATATATATAAATTTATTTATAAATAAAATTATATATATATATATATATATATATATATATATATAAATTTGTTTTTTTTTGTATTGATATTCATATTAACCCCTCTTTTTTCGATGTATTTAAAAAGAAAATACAACTTTGTTATATATGAGTCATGGAATTGCTTTTATCTGTAAAAGAAAAAACAAAACGGGCTAATTTGCATATTATTTTAAACATTCGTTTTAATTAATTCCCTATAAGTGTTTTCGGTTTTCTTATGGGATGATCATCTTTAGTAAACTATTACATGTAATTATATTCATGCAGATATTCTACTTGATTTACACTTGTGTAACATTTGCGTAAAAAAGTTATAGCAAGCACAAATCTCTTCCTATATATATTTATGTATGCGTATATATTTGGTTAAAAATGTGCCTACCAAACTCCTATGTTAATTTTTATGCTACAGACGTGAAGCTTAATATATAGAGTATTCGAAGCTATGCGAAATTTTATAGTAATATTTCGGTTTTAGCCGGAGAAAATCGGTACAAAAGTGTGAAAATTTCAGAAATTGAATTTTTGTAGGTGACGTTCGAATTACAGCATTACAACAATGCATGCGTAACGTAATAGCTATCAGGTTATGTCTTAATTTTTAGTCTTGCAGCAAACATGTCTCCATAGCTCAACTGTCTTCCTGATCTACATCAATGATCTCCCAAAACACATACTTAAATCATTCGTTGACATCTATGCTGATGACACGACCATCTATGGCAACACATTAAAGGCAAAGTTCTCTCTGATTCTCTCTCCTCTGATCTTGAGCGCGCGGTACAATGGGGGAAGAGGTGATTGGTTACTTGTAATGCATCTAAAACCAAGCTTCTATTTTTACATCATCAACGATCTGATCCCCATCTGGCAGCAATTGAAATGGGTGGCTCTCGTCTTGGGCAGGCTCCATGTTTTGACAAGCTTCTGGGACTGACCTTTACTCCTGAAATGGAACACGTACATCAAATCTGTTGCCAAGGTCGCTGGAAAAATGATGGGATCCTTCTACCGCTCCAGAAGATATCTCACTACTGATGCAATTCTCTATCTATGTAAAAGCCAAGTACGTCCAAGGATGGAGTACTGCTGCCATATCTGGGAAGGAGCTGCTAAAAACAGCTTATCCTGCCTTGACAGAGTACAAAATAGACTTGGTAGCCTAGTGGGGACGCCCTTTTCTCTTCCCTGCAACCTCTCTCCCATAGAAGGGACATTGCAAGCCTGTCGTTATTTTATCATTATTTCCATGGCAAGTGCTCGTCTGAACTCCAATCTCTGGTCCCCTCTCGCCAATCTTGCACGAAAAACACCCATCTAGCTGAAACCAATGTCAGTAGTTTTCCCAACTCTTTATCTGTGCCTAAATGAAAACGTACATTCCATGAACAAAGCTTCTTTCTTAGAAGTGAGCGCCTGTGGAACTCTCTTCTGACTACAACTTGGATATCTTCAAGTACAACATGAACACGTTCCTGATGAACTGCCCCCTTAAGTAAGACACTTTATCAGATTTCCATTACTAGCGATTACTACGATATTATGCCATTGATTACTATACACGCAATAACCCTTATCCTCGAGTGGCCTTCGGGCCTTGATAAGTGGTGAATTTTTTGTAATATATATATATATATATATATATATATATATATATATATGTATGTATATATATATATATACACACACACACACACTAGGTACTTTCAATACGTTTCCAGACCTTTTTTGTGTAGACATTTAAAATTGTCGTAGACATTTGACAATTCAGTATGTTATTGCTATACATCTTATGAAGTGACTGACCAATTTTTATGATCTGAGGTTCAAATGAACAGCCACAGAAGGAATTAGAGATACTCAAGCCTTATTATCACAGCTGGCGAATTTCAAAAATGAAATTTGAACATGAGGACACTTTAGAAGAAGGATATGCAATAAGATTCTGTTTTACCACATGGAAAAATGCCACAGAAACGTATGGAATGCTTTAGACTGCTTTTAGACTATCTTGCATGAAACAAGCATAAGTTTTTTAGTAGCATAAGAGATTCATGGAAGGCAGGAAATCTGTGAGGGATGATTAGAGATGTGGGAGGAGGAAGTAAGTCAGAACACTGGAGAGGACTGGCCAAATAAATAATTTTATGGATAAAGACCGTCGTGTGTCTATAGAGACAATAAGTGCACAGTTTTATGTCAGTGTGGGAACTGTAAATACAATTATTCACGAGGAACTGAAGATGTGGAAGATTTGCTTGAAGTTTGTCCGAAGAGTGCTCCATCCTTGTCACCAACTATTTAACCAAGATGGGTATCAAGACAGTTTCTAACCCTTGCTATAGTCCAGACCTCGCTCCTATATGACTTTTGGTTATTCGCTGAACACAAGAAAAACCTTAGAGGCTGTCATTATGAGACAATTAAGGAAATGAAAGAGGGTGACACGAATACTACTGGCAGATTTGAAGCCGGCAATGAAGCCATCTCTGACTCGATTAGCAAGGAAAAAACCTCACGGCCAATTTCAACCGCGAGAAATATCGTTGAAATTTTAACATTATTTTTCAAATGTTGTAACATCCGGCTATAGTGATCTAATGATCAGAACATCATAATCTACATATGCAAACTTAGGTAACCGACTTTGTATTTCAACTTTAAAGTGCTCATCAATAAGAACCGAGTTTCTTAAAGAGGCGGACATAATTACTACAATAATAAGCTTTTGATACTTATAGACACTAGAGTTTCATACTTTCAAGAATCATCAGTGTAGGGTGACAGGATTACTACGGGTCGGGAGATTCAGACCCGGTTACGAAGCGATCTCTGACTCCATTAGTAAAGAACAAACATATATATATATATATATATATATATATATATATATATATATATGTATGTATGTATGTATGTATGTATGTATATATATATATATATATATATATATATATATATATATATATATATATATAGGTTTGTTCTGTTATATATATAGGTTTGTTCAGCGGCCGCCAATAGCGTAATGGTTAGGAGCCTTGACTGCCATACAGACAGTCGGGTTTCAATCCTGGCTTGAGGTGGTTGCCTGTCTAGCCGCACTGATGAGCTGTGAAACAGCGAAACAGTACTGTATGTGGATGACTATATATATATATATATATATATATATATGTGTGTGTGTGTGTGTGTGTGTGTGTGTGTGTGTTTGTTCTTTACTAATATTATATATATATATAACGTGTATGTGTGCGTGTATATATATATATATATATATCTCCAAACACGCACACACACGCGCGCACACACACACACACACACATATATATATATATATATATATATATATATATATATATATATATATATATTGGAACACCGAAGTTAAGCAAAGTTGAACATGGTCAGTACTAAATGGGTGACTTAAGTCCAATTTGGACTTCCAAGTGCTGTATGTACTCTCCGCTTATCTCGGCATTGCTTCCACTCGTCCTAGACTTCTCCTTGCCACTGGACTCAAGCAGTGCCGATTCAGGAGAGATGTGGTTGGAGATTGCACAACCCTTGCCTCACAATTACACGCGCAGCTGCCATTACAGGGGGTATCCTTTGTTTTTCGAGACTGAACGGAGATATACATATATATATATATATATATATATATATATATATATATATATATATATATATAAATGTTTAGAGGTACAGAATTTGTATATAGTTTTAAATAAAATACTCGGCGGAAGTTTCTCGAGAGCTCTTTCGGCTATCATCTCGTCAGGAGTAAATCGATAGCAATCTAAATAATATTGTAACGAAAATAAAGAGTTCTATTGGGGAACTAATTTAATGTGCCAACGTACGGGGACATTAATTAAATTTATTTACATTTAAAAACGATTAAAAATGTTGGCACAACGAGGGAGAAAAAATAAAAATAAAAAAAGCGGGAGAAAAAAATTCAAAGTTCCCCAAAGAGAAACAATGCGTTTGATGTTTCTTTTTGCCGGCACAAAGAAGGTTGACGCACCGCGATAGAGACGGCCTCCAAAATCTTTAAATGGTTTTTGGAGTCCGCTCTATGTAGCACTTCGAACCAATCTATTTTATATCTATCGGCACAGCACGGGTTGTCAACCAAATGCTGGCCAATAGCAGAGTCCAAGGCTGCAGAAGGAGGGAGACCACCGAACCCCATCCTCCCTTGTCTGATCTTCGATGGAACATGCTGGTTTATACGAGTCAAAAGGTGCAGATTTTGGGGGCGTCTCTATCGCGGTGCGTCAACCTTCTTTGTGCCGGCAAAAAGAAACATCAAACGCATTGTTTCTCTTTGGGGAACTTTGAATTGTTTTTTTTAGATATTCATTGAATGAGTCTCATTGCAGTTTCTATTTTCATCGATTGAGCTCTTGGGCGCTGCCATTGTATTCCGTAAGCGATCACGAAAATCTACAATTTCTTGCTTCTGTAGCTTCTTTATGATTATATCTCTTCGGAGTGACATTGCTTGCAAAACATAGTTTTCACTAAAGTAAGGACTTTTTTCTAGAAATTTCATAACCGTCTCCATAGACTTTTCTGCATCATCCCATGATATTGCTTCATCAGAGTGTTCTTGGTTATTTATATTAGGGTCAAGAGAATAGGAGCTGTCGCTATTTTTATCACCATTACTGCCTTCAAGATATTGATCAGTAATTTTCTCATCTTCTTGCACCCACATTTCAATATCATTTGCATTAAGTGATTTAAGAACAGCGTGGTTGGTCGGTAACCGTTTGATCTCAAGAATTTTTTCTAGACCAGATGTATTCTCTGATTCTTTCAGTTCAAAAGCCTTTGGCGCAGGGCATAATTTACCCCATGCTTTTGTTAATGTGCTTGCTCGAACTTGATTCCATGCACTTGCGAGAGAAAATATGGCATCTTTGATAGTAAAATGGCGCTGAAAATCGCTTATACTCACGGTACTATTTATCATATTCATCATGAAATCATTTCTGTAGAAACATTTTAAGTTCCAAATAATCCCTTGATCCATAGGTTGGATGAGAGAAGTCACATTAGGGGGTAAGTAGCACACAAAAATATTCCCGCAAGAGGAAACTAGTTTTGATTCAGGAGGATTTGCTCTACAATTGTCCAACAGAAGCAAGCACTTAGAATCAGGTTTACTTAATTCAAGAAAACGCCTCTGGACAACTGGCACAAATTCTTGCAAAAACCATTTCTTAAACAACTGTTGATTCCTCCATCCATTTCGTGAATAATAATAGAATACTGGCAAAATTCCTTTCAATGCTCGGGGACACTTTGATTTGCTGATGACAAGAAGCTTAAGTTTATGAGTTCCAAAAGCATTAGCGCATACCATCACTGTTAGTCTTTCTTTATTTAATTTGAATCCTTTTATTTTCTGCTCCTCGGATCCGGCTAATATTTTTGTAGGTAACACTTTCAATTTACTCCACTTTCATCAGCGTTGTAAACATCCTCTGGTGTTAAACCATAATCGGCAAGTATCGTCTTGAATTTGTCCCAATAATTTGATGCTGCGTGTGTATCAGCAGACCATTGTTCGTCTGACATTGTTAATTGTCTTATACCATGTCTACTCTTACAACTCCTAAGCCAGCCTTCACTGAATTTCATATCTTCTGCGATATTCAACTCTTCCTTAAGAGATTTTGCTTTAGCAATTAACATGGGCCCAGATATTGCTGCATCTTCACTCCGTTTTGCTACAAACCACTCATGCAATATTCGATCGAATTCAACTTGCTTTGGTCTGCAAAGAGTCCTTCTTTTGATTTTATTTATTCTTTTATTTGGAGAGAAAGGAGCAGCCTTCAATATTTCCTCCTTTTTCTTTTTGATGTAAAACGGTGTACTGCTTCCAATCTTATTATCCTCTCAATATAACGCTATTTCAACTCCAGCATCTAATTTGTCTATAATTTGACGTTTTTCGAGTAAAGTCGGTGTCAATTGTTTTCTTTTAGAGTTGCAAGCCACTGTGATGGGTTGTTTTACACTATATTAAATATAGCAATCTGAAAAAAAAAATTACAGTTAGTGTAAATTAATTATACCTAGCTAATCTACATTAATTACATAGTACCAATATTAACATTTCTGCGCAATATCTGACCAAACCATGTAAACAGTTTTACTGCAACTCCGCATCAAATATGCTAATACAATTTCAATGACGAGACAGTTCAAGTTTAGAGAAAGTCCAGGTTTAAAAGAAGTTCAAATCAGAGGAAGTCCCAATGAGAGGAAGTCCAACTTTAGAGGAAGTTCAAATTAAAGAAGTTTTACTGCATATACAAGCACGCACGCACGCACGCACGCATATATATATATATATATATATATATATATATATATATATATATATATATATATATATATATATATATATACACGAAATTCTGATGATCTACTGATTGCTCTGTCTTTTGGGAGTCATTGTGCCGACTGAGATTAGAAGTTGTTCCAAAAACTGTGGATAGTTTTATATAAGCTTTCACCGGTATAAACGAATAATCTGTGTGGAATTCCGAACAACTTAGTTATTGCGGCGGATCTTACATCTTATACGTCGAAATCGACGTGACTATCATTATATCCATTTTACACACACACACACACACACACACGCACACACACACACACACACACACACACACACACACACATATATATATATATATATATATATATATTGGGAGTCGCTATATAGATAAGTTGCTTCCGTGATTATTTCCTGTCAGAATGCAATTTCCTATCCTTATGTTTTTGATTTATTCGTTAGTTATAATGTCCGTTGAGAGAGAGAGAGAGAGAGAGAGAGAGAGAGAGAGAGAGAGAGAAAGGGAGAGAGAGTGATTGAGATTGATATGATGGATAGTAGATATGATATTTTATTATATTTTGTATCGATTTTTCAGTATTTACGTCAACAGTGCACAATACTTGAGTAGAGTTAGGTAGTAAACAATGAAAGTATTCATGACAATTAAGCTACACAGAAGATTCGAGTTTCACACCACCATAGGGAATTGTCAAGCTAAAAAAGGTTGGACTATTATATACATATATATATATATATATATATATATATATATAAACTGTATCAATCGCTTTATTGCAAATTAATAAAATATCAATATTTCACTTACTATACATCACAAAAAATTTAAATTGTATCATCAAAGGACTGCTTTAAAGTTAGTTATTCATGCAATATTTACGAAGTTATGACATTTTATTCTTTATCAAGCAATTTCCACTGTTGATCGCTTTATTGCTGGTCTCTTAAAATGGTTTTAGGATAAAAAATACCATGTGTAATTATGAAAACTTTATTTTTTTATTATATTTTTCTGTTAAAGAATAATAAACAAAAGCATATCCTCAAATAAATGAATTATGTATCGATATATCCGCCATTTTTTAAAAATAACTTTAAACGATCTTTTGTCCACCAAGGAAGTCAATTGTTTGCTCTTAAAAGGATTTATGGCTTTGACGACATCAACTATTTTCCTTCACAGGGCGTCATTTGAAGTAAATTGCTCTCCTCCCTCATAAACCCCTCTTTTCAATATTGTCCAGAGATGTTCAATGGGGTTAAGGTCTGAAGGACACGGTGGCTGGGTTATGAGACTTTCTCCAGCCAAACCCATGAATTCAAGGACGGTTGCAGCCACTCTAGCAGAATTGTCATGCATAAAAATCATCTGAAAGCGACGTGACAATAATAGGTCATCTAGCAATGGCGACAAATGATTATCCAAAAAGGTCGTATACGTATTGCTGGTAAGCTTTACACCCTCTGGAACACGGAATGGTCAAACCAACTAATTCCAATTGATTTCCGCCCAAAACATAATACCTCCTTGTTGCCGATAAAGTCTGTAGGAGGTCGGAGTATCGTTCGGGTTCCAAACTTTGGCCTATCCATCCGAACCATCAAGAGTAGCACGGACCTCATGCGTAAATAGGACACGTTCAAAATTCATTTTAATGAAATTATGTACCCAGGCCATTTGTTTTTCGTATGTTGTTTGCTCAATGGATGCTTTGGAAGAGATTTGATGTTCCTTGCCATTTCATTCAACACATTGCATCGGGCTTGCCTGGATCTTGAAGCGATTCCAGCTCATGCAAAAATGGAAACACTTGTGCTGTTTGGATTTCGGTTGACTTCCCTACGAATTTTCCGAATATCACGATCTTAAAGGTTTCTCCTAGTGCCCTTATCCTTTCTTGATTTGGTGTTGGGTTGTTTACGAAAAGCCAAGGTTCTTGGATACCTTTCCATCTCTGTGGCTAAATCTTTGATAGACAATCCTGAGAGTTTAACAACAATCTTTTGCTTTTCGATAGCCTTCAATCGCCCGTTTTTGTTTTGTTTTTTTTTGTTTTTTTTTAATTGTAAGAGATCTGCAACACAGCAAACGACAGAATAAATTCCTTGATAATAAATAAAATGCCATAACTTCGTGAATATTGCATGGATTTAAATAAAACTTTGGGAAATAACAAACCTTAAAACAGCAATTTGATGAGACAATTTTAATTTTTTGTGAAATATTTATTTAGTGAAATATTGATATTTTAATAATCTGCAATAAAGCGATGCACAGAGTTTACACATTAGTAAACAGATATTTACTTAGAATGTATACATCCAATAAGATTATATAAAATTGTCACAATTAATTAAGCTAAATATAAATGGATTTGCACTTTCAGAACATATATTAAAAAAATATACATTTATTTTTTTTTCTCTGGATGAAAAAAGTAAGTAATGTTAAAATGAATTGCAAACTTTCATAAATAATAAGTAATGTTTTTTTTTCCTATGATTTCTGAAAGTTTCTAATTCATTTTAACATTACTTATCCTTTTCAATTCAAGGAAAATAATAACTGCATATTTTTGCTGAAGAACTCATATAATCTATGATGATTTGTCTTGTATATATATGCAATTCAATCAAACATGTGTAAGACGCAGCAATAAGACAATATGAATGTGAATTAAGTGAATACTTTTGGGACTTTGGAATGTTTAATAAAGTTGTGTGTGTATATATATATATATATATATATATATATATATATGTGCGTGCGTGTGTATAGAGGGAGAGAGAGATAGGTATATATATACTAGCATGGGTGCCCGGCGTTGCCCGGGTGCTTGGAGGTGTATGCTGAGCAAAAAAAAAAAAAAAAAAAGAAAACGGTCAATTTTTAAAACTTTGACCCCTATTATGACCCTTTAACATTTATTGTTTTGGACTCAAATCAAATTATTAAGTTAGATACGTGTCCAAGAAACCTATATCTAAAATTTCAACTGTTTAAGCCCAACATTGTCGCAGGAGTTTGGTAGAGTTCTCAAAGATCAAATCGTTGAACTTTGACCGCTTAACAGCCAAATTCTGGCCGAAAACCGACCACAAAGATTTTCCCAAATTTATCTATTTTCGAGTCTGTAGACTAAAAATTGACAGAGTTATTGCGTAGAAATATGTACACAGACAGACACACAGACACATTCACTTATATGTATGTATATATATATATATATATATATATATATATATATATATATATATATATATATATATATATAAAGAGAGAGAGAGAGGGGGAGAGAGAGGAAGCGATATAGAGATAGACAAATAAAAAAACAGATAGACACAGAAAAAGAGGGAGAAGGGACAGGGAGAGAGAGAGAGAGTATTGTCTCTTGTTCGTCGTTGCATGCTGTCTAACTTTGTAAGTGGCGACATTGGGATTGGTGTATGCGTATATAAGCATGTATAATTGTGTGTGTATGGCGACACAAATCGATGCCGATTTCTCTGTCCGGTGTCATCGGCCCCTGACATGGATCGATTCGTCGACCACTGAAATGAACCGTTAACCTTCAAGCAGAATTGGGACATATCGATTTTTTTTCTTCCCTTTCTCTTTTTTCAGATATTTGGATAATCTTGCAAGAAGCTTTTCCCCTTCTTCAGACACGACATAGTCGAACCAAAAAACTGGAATAAAATGACTATCCACCCGCCACACTCTAAAAAAACCGTAGCTCCGACTTGAAAAATAAAACAAAAAAAAAAACAAAAAACGAAACGATAAAGAATATTCATAAGATACGTCCATGCATTGTGAAAAAACAAATGACTATCATGTAGCAATCTCATGTGTGACAAACAAACGAAAATTACATTTCAAATTTAGTTGTGATCCACAAAAGAATAATTATATTTCAAATTGATGCATGAAAGACGAACGAAAATCTTTTTTTTTTTTCACTTGAAGGTGATACGCCAATGAAAACGCTATTTCAACCGTTATCCCAACCATCACTTGAAAAGTTTTTTTTTTCTTTTTCAACTTTACGCGTGCGATCAACATGCAAGCAATTTAAAACGAGTGTTACACTGTGACGAAAATGCCATTTCAAACAAACGTGACATATCAACTGACAAATATGATATCCATTTCTAATGAGGTTTGGTTGCGTCTATTAAATCAGAACGTTTAGCGATTAAAGTGAAACGTGACAAACGGAGAGACCAAGCTTCTCATAGAGGTGCAAGGACGCAGATAAGTCATACTAGCTGGAATACTCGTCATAAGAAAGGTTGATAATACGAGCATCGATTTGTAACTTTGAACAACAAAATTTTTTTTTTAACTCAAAGATTGTTGTATACAAAGAATACGCGATTGAAATAACGGGTGAAGCACTATTATAAACTGACAGTTTTGTTTAGATTTTCTCTTTAACGGCATATCAAACATTTTGGGGTTATTGAATGTCAAATTGCAATACCTGCTATGATAAAATATATTACAGGCTGAACACATCCCCAAGAATGCCACTTATCGAATCGTTAATAAAATTCAAAATTATTTCCGCAATCCAGGCATATCGGGTACAATTAAATAAATGTCAGTCTATCACTGCCTGATTTGTCCACCAAGATTTTATCATAAATGTCCAATAGTCTTTGTTTTATCGCTATTCAACCGATATTTATATGATCAACTAACCAGTGTGCTCTTGATTAAACTTCGCATTGACTAAACCTTAACCTTCCCCTATTTTTTCTATGGGGTTACTACAAAGATAAATAACATTAAAACAAACTCTTGACGTTTTCTGACCTTAGAAGTCTCAAGAGGCAGAATCATCGACAATTTTAACATCGTATTCAATTGTGTTTGTGGCGCAACGGATGAAGGTGTTAAATTTCAGTTTAGGGATAGTCTTCTGGAAGTTTGAAGGTTCAATCCCTAATAAAGGTACTACTAAGAATAAAATAAATATTACTTAACACTTCTACCCGGTCATGGATGACGGAGTGAGAACGATCTACCATTGTGGAGCAAGTAAAGAGTACAGTTCGAGATTCCGCATAAATTGCTGAATTCTCAAGTTCGACAAGATGCACCTGAAGAAGGTCGGATATTACATCGGCCGAAACGTGGTGAAAATAATATCTAAGATTAGAAAAGGTGTTCAATCAAATAACGCAACAAACCCGTGCTTAAAATGACAAAAAAAATAATTAAAAAATTAAACGAGTTAAGTGATCTTCAAAACTAATAAATCCTTTCATATAACCATTGATTTATCCGATAGAATTTTGAAAATTCGACAGGTTTAAAAAAAGAAAAGAAGATAAACATGTAACAGATAAATCTCTATTTCTTGTTTAAGTTTCCGCTGAAGCAAACGTTTCACTATAATAAGGTTTGATGAAGTGAGCTTTCCACTAAGCGAAATTCGATGCAAAAGTTACCTTCCATTAAAAAAACTTACAATGTGGCAAACTGAAAAAAAAATTAAATCATGATTTTAATACGTTTTCATTTAAATAAGTTTTAAATCCATCAAACAATGTAATTATTATTTAAATTTACTCAAATTAGTTTTTTTTTTTTAATTAATAAAATTATCGGTAAAACTTTCTTTAGAAAGAGAGTATTACTGCAAACGATTCTCTCTATACAAAATAAAAATTCTTACTCTTCATTATTATGGAACATATTGTTGAAATAAACACAGGCTAAATAAATATGTTTCATTTCCTTAAACTTATTGTTATACCAAAAGAATACCTGTCCTAAGATGGGTAAAATTAGTTTCATTAACTGTTTTGCATCACGAAGGATTTATATTATTTTACATGAAGCTAAAGTAAACTAAATATAGCCCACATTACCACTCGTTATGCATCTGTGTTTCAAAAGTCATTATGATTGATTTATTAGTTTAGGGAGGAATACTGTACATAACAATATACAGATATATACACAATCATATAGAAGTAAAACAGAGTCTGAGAAATTTTAGAGACTCTGATTGGTCAAGTCAGATCACGTGATAGAATAGAGAGAATGTTTGAAATAAATATTTTAAAGCACTGGTGCTTTGGGAAGGTTTTATAGAACTCCGGACCTTATTATCAATCTAGAAGGGATATCTTTAATGGAAAGTCCCACGACAAATAACTTGGCCGCGAAAATTGGTGACGTGAAGAGTAAAATTACTTTGTAAAAATTCTTTGTATCCGTGTCATTCCTGATTCCAGACAAAACTGGTAAGCGTTCATAATATACCCCATTGAAATCATTCAACGGTGACGACTTATAAATAAAAATTATGTATCACGATTAAATAGGGAAATTTATTTTCAAAACAAAAGCTAATGTTTTAGATGTTTTTTTTTAACTTCAGAGTCACCACTTACCAAGACTATAAGTTACTCGAGGATAAGAATTAATGAGTGTAAAGGTTGTAGTATAGTAATCATTAATGGTGTAAATTGAACAGAATTTGATTATCCGTGGGGACGGCTCGACAAGAACTTGTTTACATTGTCCCAGATGTGTTTATGATTGAACTTTACTTATATACACAGGCCAACTTTATATTTGTTCATGTATACATAAAATTCAAATTTTTTACTTGTCACGACTGATAATTCAAAATAATTTGTCGCTATTAAATCTGGACATTTATTTCTAGAACGAATGCTGTCTCTTGCTTTTAAGCACTTAACAAAGACTGGAGAAAATGTATTAAAAAGTATCGCACTTATTAATATTGATATAAATGCAGACTAAACAAGCATATTTTTGTTTGTTATTGTCTGAACGATAGATCAATTTCTGATTCATTATCTGTCACGACTGGTGATATCAAAATAATTTGTCACGAGCATATTCAGACCCATTCTTTTTAACAACAACAAAAAAAATCCCTTGTTTAAAAAACTTTTTTAAATTCTTTTATTCATTTATATGATAAAGTGAAGCCGGTCCATTTCTTGAAGTGATCTAGTTCTACCGCGCTTAAAATAATGACGTCACACTGATATATGAAAATATAACGATATATCGTTATTGTCGGTGACGGTGATAGATGGTTGGTTTTTAGGAGACAGATGCACGCACATAAATTTGACAGGTTGATTCTTCTCGGGTCCATACTCTGAACCAACCCCGATATCCATGCTAGGGTTGGTTATATAACATTTGACCACATTAAACGACCCCTTGGGAAGGTATTGCCACTATAGTCACGCCATAAGGGAGTTTTATTCAGCAATAGTCGTTTCAATAAATTTGCCTGTATTTGGTGCGACTTGATTAAAGTTTCATGTACATTTTTCCGAAAATGACTATTCAAACATCTAATATTTTATTTGGCAACCGATCAAGTTTGTTGTTTCTTCCAATGCAGGTATCTGGTGGCAGTTCATTATTTTTAAATCAAATGATTTTTTGTGCATCGATGATTATTTTTTGTTGTTTCTTGCCTATCGTTGCCAGGTGCACCTATTCTTTTTAAAAGTGTTTACTCGCTACACACGGTCTTGGTATTTAACAGCAGTTTTGCATCAAGACACTCTCTCCTACAGAATCGATATTTCATTCTGAATTTTTCTTGTGGATCATCAAATCATGTTCTTTAGACCAATA
The DNA here is from genome assembly GCF_053919585.1 of Euprymna scolopes. NCBI lineage: Eukaryota > Metazoa > Mollusca > Cephalopoda > Sepiida > Sepiolidae > Euprymna > Euprymna scolopes. Next base: position 118,168,657 of record NC_136483.1, read on the forward strand.
AACTTCACTTCCATTTAATTCCCCCCAGAAAATATATTTTCTACAAGGAATGTTTCTCAAATAGATACCATTTTTTTGTCGGAAACAACTGTAAATCAAAATGGATGCCATCGTCCTCTAATCTAATCTAATGCCAATATTTTTTCATCCTGAATAAGACATATTGCGAATATATTTATTTAATTTATTACTTCTAAATAACAATTATATGATGCCATGCTTTTCATATAAAAACAGATGTGGTATCTCTTGAAGGTTTGTATTCATAAACATATAATTATCTCCCTTTCTCTGGAATAAAATTATAATAATAAAAAAAAGAGTTTAAATAATGCGAGTAAAAGCACTACCAGACAACGCCGGGTAAATACAACTAGTGTTGTTTCTAAAACGATACATCTGGGCATAAAACACCTGAAGCATACATCAAATCCAAATTGTGCATGAGTTACGATTGATACTTCCCAAACAATGTGTCACGATTAATAATATACAATTATTTTGAAAGCAAACGCAAACTCGGTAATCATTATTACCGCCTCCCAGAAAAAAAGGTACAAGTCTATCTCTGCTGCCCTATCATTATTTTTATGGTAAAAGTTCGACTGAGCTTCAAATTATACCCCCCCCTGCAAAATATCCGCAACAAATACTCGATTGGCTCTACCTATTCCCCATACTTTCTATCTGTATCTAAAACCAAAAAAAAAAAAATTCCATAAGCAAAGTTTATTTCCTAGAACTGCCCGTCTATGGAACACAATACTGTGGGCATGTTTCCCAGCTGACTATAACAAGCTAAATGAGAACTTATTTACCTTTGTAAATAAGTTCTTCTTGAGCCGTTATCTTAAATAATCAAGCCATCCTCAAGTTCCACCATTACTGATCATCACAGTGTTATCTCGCAGTCTACCTAATACTTATTAACTCTTATCATCGAGTGGCTTTTGGTCCTAATAAGCGGTGATCATCTCTAATAAAAAATTATTTTAATGGAAATACATTTTTAGAATTAGTCAAAAACTATTTATTACGCTTTACTTACGCGTTTGTGGCTTATTTGCATTAAAAGAATTTAATATTTAATCGTAATTATGAGGATTTTAAGTTACCTAAATATCAGATCTGAGGAAAGTGGCCATCTTTATTCAGTCTGTGAATAATGCAAATAACGATGGTTACTTTCCTCACAAATGAGTAGGCAAAGCAGCAAAATCAATTGTTTTTCACTAATTTCCCAACGGCATTTCCTTTGAAATAATTTATGTCGCTAATAGTAATGATACCTAACTCTTGTCTTAACGTCCAATTATTTTTATAACACACCCTCTGCCCGTCAGTCGGTCGATTGATCCGCCAGTTCGTTTATCACACTTAAAATTGAAATAGTATTTGAATACATTTCAATTAAATTAATGCACTAGTTGTTCCCATCCGGCGTTGCCCGGTAGTTTATTCACATTGTTTTTTTTATTTTACTTTTATTAAAATATGCCTATTTTTTTCTCCAAATATTTTTTTTTGTTCCAAGCAAGAGGAAGTAACTCCGCATGGACAAATAGAGAGTTGGTGGCCATTTGAAAATAATTCTAATCCAGATAAAATACTTTTTTAAGGAATTAAATCGAAATGCATTTTATTCTTTTGATCAAACTGTAACAACTTACAGGAAAAACTGACGAATCAGAGTCAAATGCTGATTTTATAGACCGAAAGCTATCGATGATAAAAAACGACGAAGAAACCGATTTTACTTTATATAATATATAATGTCTTTATAAGAGATAATTTTCTCAGTCGATGTCTCATCTGTAAGTTTAGAATAGCATTTTTTCTGTCACACTTATTTCTTGAATAGCATTTTTGTCGGTTTGTCATGCTTAATTTTGGGAAAAGTACCATGTTTAGATGTGTCCACGTATTTGTACAAGAAGCTTGGTCTGTCATTTTGTCAGGTTTTAAATATCATTTGAGTGAATATGTCTAAAATGAGGTTTAAAGGTCTAAAGACACCATTTTCGAACGTCGTCGGTGTCTCTGTAACGGGATTTGTCTGAACAACTTGGCATGAATATTCAAATAAGATACCCCCGCCATAACTACGAACTGGCTCATACGACTGATAGCATTTCTAGTAACAGTACCTTGCTGGATACTCCATCAGAAAAGATGAATTCTTGCCCTGCAATCCGGCAAGACACAATAAAAGGAAACTATAACATAATTAAGTAGTCAGTTGAAGAAAGAAAGAATGCTTTACCGACTCAGCGTTTGACAGCTAACGAGAACTTTAATTAAACATTCGGATCTGTATGCGTCTCATAGTTTTTTTTTATGCAGAATAAGAACCGTGTTACGTCGGAATTTTGGGGGCAGTTTACGTAAAACGCCTGAAAGTGCCTAATGAATGCTTGCAGATTCTTTTTCGCGCAAAAACTGGTCAATGTTTTGGATGGAAAAATATTATTTCTGTTATTAATAATTCCATGAAAAATTAATTGAAAAATGAAAATACTATTCTTTTTGTTATTACGAAGAAAATATTATTGGATAGTTTTTACGAAATTTGAGATAAAATTAAAGAAAATTAAAATTCAAGTCAAGAAAAAAACGTTTATTTTAAGATAAGTTGTACAAAGAACTATTTTTTTTATTCAATTTTCACCTCAAACAAGGCACAGTGCCACTTTGAAGTAGGGGGCTACTATCGGGGACATAATTTGTGGGGGCTTTATGGAGGGAGATGAGTAGCAAGATGTTTGTTCACATCACACTTGAACTTCTGCATATCAGTACAGTTGGGAAAGCAGAATCCCGGAAGGGAGTTCCAAAGACTTGCAGTTCTGGGGAAGAAACTATCGGAGTAAAAAGCTTTCTTACACCTAGGGATTTCTACTGTAAAGGGGTGGGACTTAGTTGCTTGTCAGGTTTGTCGGGGGTAGTCACGACGAGGAGGTACAAGTGCTTGCAGTTCGTCAGAACATTCACCATTAAAGTATTTATATAACAGGCAGAGGGATGCAACATTTCGTCGATGGGACAGAGGCTGAAGCCTAAATGACAGTTCAGGACCTATCAGGTTGGCGACTCTCTTTTGAACCCTGTCCAGGAGTGAGAGACAAGATGCACCAGCCCAAATGTGACAAATGTACTCCATACATGGGCGAATGGTGGCATAGAGGTACAGGATACTTTCAGCGTAGGTAATTTTCTAGCATGGTAGAGAGAGCACACCTTCTTTGCAGCAGCCTTGGCAATGCTCTCAATTTATATATTCCAGTTCATGTTCCCTGTAAATGTTAGGCCGAGGAGTTTAAAAGAAGTACTTTAATGCAATGTGTTCTTGGCCATTGCTATCGGTGGTAGAGAAGGTTTCTTGTAGTTATTGAAGGAAATAAGGTTAGTCTTGACAGCATTGAATGTGACCATCCATTGTTGTCCCCATTCCACTACAGATTGGAGGTCATCCTCTAGTGTATCTGCCATTTCCTTAGATATGTATTAATTTGTTTTCCCCTCATGCCTGTTATAGAGAGTGGTGTCATCGGCAAATATACCCATCTCCGAAACAATTTTATCAGGGAGGTCATTTATGAATATTAGAAATAATAAAGATTCAAGGATAGGCCCCTGAGGTACTCCCGCATTTATATCATATTGTTTAGATGTACGACCATCGAGGACAACTTAGATTTTTCTCTTACTTAAGAAGGATTTAATTACATTATGTATTTTTCCAGTGATTCTATATGATCTAATTTTTCTTAGAAGACCATCGTGGCATACCTTATCAAAATCCTTAGATATATTACTTTTAAATAACAAACAAGCAATTTATTTTTTTATATGACATTTTCTTTTTAATGTTTTTTAATGTTTTTGTTTGTTTTTGTTTGTTTGTTTGTCTAAACGAAGCAAACTATATTAAGCATTAAGTATTCTCTGCATTGGAGATTTTCTTCGATTATTATGTCCACGTAACGTCAAAAAATATAAATCAACATAACTTGCGATATTGTTAATAGTAAACATTAAAAAAAGGTTGCTTTCTGTCATTAATCGATGTCCAATTTAAATGAACTCTGATTTCAGTGTCAATACAGAGTTCGAGTTGAAAATATCTCTTTTTAAATCTGTACTAAATGAAGAAAAATGTATATTTCTGTTATCATGATTTATTTTTAAAATGTATATTTCTGTTATCATGATTTATTTTTAAAATGTATATTTCTGTTATCATGATTAATTTTTAAAATGTATATTTCTGTTATCATAATTTATTTTAAAAACGTATATTTCTGTTATCATGATTTATTTTTAAAATGTATATTTCTGTTATCATGATTTATTTTAAAAATGTATATTTCTGTTATCATGATTCATTTTAAAAATGTATATTTCTGTTATCATGATTTATTTTTAAAATGTATATTTCTGTTATCATGATTTATTTTAAAAATGTTTATTTCTGTTATCATGATTTCTTTTAAAAATGTATATTTCTGTTATCATGATTTATTTTTAAAATGTATATTTCTGTTATCATGATTTATTTTAAAATTGTATATTTCTGTTATCATGATTTATTTTTAAAATGTATATTTCTGTTATCATGATTTATTTTAAAAATGTTTATTTCTGTTATCATGATTTATTTTAAAAATGTATATTTCTGTTATCATGATTTATTTTTAAAATGTATATTTCTGTTATCATGATTCATTTTAAAAATGTATATTTCTGTTATCATGATTCATTTTTAAAATGTATATTTCTGTTATCATGATTTATTTTAAAAATGTATATTTCTGTTATCATGATTTATTTTAAAAATGTTTATTTCTGTTATCATGATTTATTTTAAAAATGTATATTTCTGTTATCATGATTTATATTAAAAATGTATATTTCTGTTATCATGATTTATTTTTAAAATGTATATTTCTGTTATCATGATTTATTTTTAAAATGTATATTTCTGTTATAATGATTTATTGTTAAAATTTATATTTCTGTTATGATGATTTATTTTAAAAATGTATATTTCTGTTATCATGATTTATTTTTAAAATGTATATTTCTGTTATCATGATTTATTTTAAAAATGTTTATTTCTGTTATCATGATTTATTTTAAAAATGTATATTTCTGTTATGATTTATTTTAAAAATGTATATTTCTGTTATCATGATTTATTTTAAAAATGTATATTTCTTTTATCATGATTTATTTTAAAAATGTATATTTCTGTTATCATAATTTATTTTTAAAATGTTTATTTCTGTTATCATGATTTATTTTTAAAATGTATATTTCTGTTATCATGATTTATTTTTAAAATGTATATTTCTGTTATCATGATTAATTTTTAAAATGTATATTTCTGTTATCATAATTTATTTTAAAAACGTATATTTCTGTTATCATGATTTATTGTTAAAATGTATATTTCTGTTATCATGATTTATTTTAAAAATGTATATTTCTGTTATCATGATTCATTTTAAAAATGTATATTTCTGTTATCATGATTTATTTTTAAAATGTATATTTCTGTTATCATGATTTATTTTAAAAATGTTTATTTCTGTTATCATGATTTATTTTAAAAATGTTTATTTCTGTTATCATGATTTATTTTAAAAATGTATATTTCTGTTATCATGATTTATTTTAAAAATGTATATTTCTGTTATCATGATTTATTTTTAAAATGTATATTTCTGTTATCATGATTTATTTTTAAAATGTATATTTCTGTTATCATGATTTATTTTAAAAATGTATATTTCTGTTATCATGATTTATTTTTAAAATGTTTATTTCTGTTATCATGATTTATTTTAAAAATGTATATTTCTGTTATCATGATTCATTTTTAAAATGTATATTTCTGTTATCATGATTTATTTTAAAAATGTATATTTCTGTTATCATGATTTATTTTAAAAATGTTTATTTCTGTTATCATGATTTATTTTAAAAATGTATATTTCTGTTATCATGATTTATTTTAAAAATGTATATTTCTGTTATCATGATTTATTTTTAAAATGTATATTTCTGTTATCATGATTTATGTTTAAAATGTATATTTCTGTTATAATGATTTATTGTTAAAATGTATATTTCTGTTATGATGATTTATTTTTAAAATGTATATTTCTGTTATCATGATTTATTTTAAAAATGTATATTTCTGTTATCATGATTTATTTTAAAAATGTTTATTTCTGTTATCATGATTTATTTTTAAAATGTATATTTCTGTTATCATGATTTATTTTTAAAATGAATATTTCTGTTATCATGATTTATTTTTAAAATGTATATTTCTGTTATCATGATTTATTTTAAAAAAGTGTATTTCTGTTATCATGATTTATTTTTAAAATATTTATTTCTGTTATCATGATTTATTTTAAAAATGTATATTATGTTATCATGATTTATTTTAAAAATGTATATTTCTGTTATCATGATTTATTTTTAAAATGTTTATTTCTGTTATCATGATTTATTTTAAAAATGTTTATTTCTGTTATCATGATTTATTTTAAAAATGTTTATTTATGTTATCATGATTCATTTTAAAAATGTTTATTTCTGTTATCATGATTTATTTTTAAAATGTATATTTCTGTTATCATGATTTATTTTTAAAATGTTTATTTCTGTTATCATGATTTATTTTAAAAATGTTTATTTCTGTTATCATGATTTATTTTAAAAATGTATATTTCTGTTATCATGATTTATTTTTAAAATGTATATTTCTGTTATCATGATATATTTTAAAAATGTTTATTTCTGTTATCATGATTTATTTTAAAAATGTATATTTCTGTTATCATGATTTATTTTAAAAATGTATATTTCTGTTATCATGATTTATTTTTAAAATGTATATTTCTGTTATCATGATTTATTTTTAAAATGTATATTTCTGTTATCATGATTCATTTTTAAAATGTATATTTCTGTTATCATGATTTATTTTTAAAATGTATATTTCTGTTATCATGATTCATTTTAAAAATGTATATTTCTGTTATCATGATTCATTTTTAAAATGTATATTTCTGTTATCATGATTTATTTTAAAAATGTATATTTCTGTTATCATGATTTATTTTAAAAATGTATATTTCTGTTATCATGATTTATTTTAAAAATGTATATTTCTGTTATCATGATTTATATTAAAAATGTATATTTCTGTTATCATGATTTATTTTTAAAATGTATATTTCTGTTATCATGATTTATTTTTAAAATGTATATTTCTGTTATAATGATTTATTGTTAAAATTTATATTTCTGTTATGATGATTTATTTTAAAAATGTATATTTCTGTTATCATGATTTATTTTTAAAATGTATATTTCTGTTATCATGATTTATTTTTAAAATGTATATTTCTGTTATCATGATTTATTTTTAAAATGTATATTTCTGTTATGATTTATTTTTAAAATGTTTATTTCTGTTATCATGATTTATTTTAAAAATGTATATTTCTTTTATCATGATTTATTTTAAAAATGTATATTTCTGTTATCATAATTTATTTTAAAAATGTTTATTTCTGTTATCATGATTAATTTTTAAAATGTATATTTCTGTTATCATAATTTATTTTAAAAACGTATATTTCTGTTATCATGATTTATTGTTAAAATGTATATTTCTGTTATCATGATTTATTTTAAAAATGTATATTTCTGTTATCATGATTCATTTTAAAAATGTATATTTCTGTTATCATGATTTATATTTTTAAAATGTATATTTCTGTTATCATGATTTATTTTTAAAATGTTTATTTCTGTTATCATGATTTCTTTTAAAAATGTTTATTTCTGTTATCATGATTTATTTTAAAAATGTATATTTCTGTTATCATGATTTATTTTAAAAATGTATATTTCTGTTATCATGATTTATTTTTAAAATGTATATTTCTGTTATCATGATTTATTTTTAAAATGTATATTTCTGTTATCATGATTTATTTTAAAAATGTATATTTCTGTTATCATGATTTATTTTTAAAATGTTTATTTCTGTCATCATGATTTATTTTAAACATGTATATTTCTGTTATCATGATTCATTTTTAAAATGTATATTTCTGTTATCATGATTTATTTTAAAAATGTATATTTCTGTTATCATGATTTATTTTAAAAATGTTTATTTCTGTTATCATGATTTATTTTAAAAATGTATATTTCTGTTATCATGATTTATTTTAAAAATGTATATTTCTGTTATCATGATTTATTTTTAAAATGTATATTTCTGTTATCATGATTTATGTTTAAAATGTATATTTCTGTTATAATGATTTATTGTTAAAATGTATATTTCTGTTATGATGATTTATTTTAAAAATGTTTATTTCTGTTATCATGATTTATTTTAAAAATGTATATTTCTGTTATCATGATTTATTTTAAAAATGTTTATTTCTGTTATCATGATTTATTTTAAAAATGTATATTTCTGTTATCATGATTTATTTTTAAAATGTTTATTTCTGTTATCATGATTTATTTTAAAAATGTATATTTCTTTTATCATGATTTATTTTAAAAATGTATATTTCTGTTATCATAATTTATTTTAAAAATGTTTATTTCTGTTATCATGATTTATTTTTAAAATGTATATTTCTGTTATCATGATTTATTTTAAAAATGTTTATTTCTGTTATCATGATTCATTTTAAAAATGTATATTTCCGTTATCATGATTTATTTTTAAAATGTATATTTCTGTTATGATGATTTATTTTTAAAATGTTTATTTCTGTTATCATGATTTATTTTAAAAATGTTTATTTCTGTTATCATGATTTATTTTAAAAATGTTTATTTCTGTTATCATGATTTATTTTAAAAATGTATATTTCTGTTATCATGATTTATTTTAAAAATGTTTATTTCTGTTATCATGATTTATTTTTAAAATGTATATTTCTGTTATCATGATTTATTTTTAAAATGTATATTTCTGTTATAATGATTTATTGTTAAAATGTATATTTCTGTTATGATGATTTATTTTTAAAATGTATATTTCTGTTATCATGATTTATTTTTAAAATGTATATTTCTGTTATCATGATTTATTTTAAAAATGTATATTTCTTTTATCATGATTTATTTTAAAAATGTATATTTCTGTTATCATGATTTATTTTAAAAATGTTTATTTCTGTTATCATGATTTATTTTTAAAATGTATATTTCTGTTATCATGATTTATTTTAAAAATGTTTATTTCTGTTATCATGATTCATTTTAAAAATGTATATTTCTGTTATCATGATTTATTTTTAAAATGTATATTTCTGTTATGATGATTTATTTTTAAAATGTTTATTTCTCTTATCATGATTTATTTTAAAAATGTTTATTTCTGTTATCATGATTTATTTTAAAAATGTTTATTTCTGTTATCATGATTTATTTTAAAAATGTATATTTCTGTTATCATGATTTATTTTAAAAATGTTTATTTCTGTTATCATGATTTATTTTTAAAATGTATATTTCTGTTATCATGATTTATTTTTAAAATGTATATTTCTGTTATAATGATTTATTGTTAAAATGTATATTTCTGTTATGATGATTTATTTTTAAAATGTATATTTCTGTTATCATGATTTATTTTTAAAATGTATATTTCTGTTATCATGATTTATTTTAAAAATGTATATTTCTGTTATCATGATTTATTTTAAAAATGTATATTTCTGTTATCATGATTTATTTTTAAAATGTTTATTTCTGTTATCATGATTTATTTTAAAAATCTATATTTCTTTTATCATGATTCATTTTAAAAATGTATATTTCTGTTATCATAATTTATTTTAAAAATGTATATTTCTGTTATCATGATTTATTTTTAAAATGTATATTTCTGTTATCATGATTTATTTTAAAAATGTTTATTTCTGTTCTCATGATTTATTTTAAAAATGTTTATTTATGTTATCATGATTCATTTTAAAAATGTTTATTTCTGTTATCATAATTTATTTTAAAATGTATATTTCTGTTATCATGATTTATTTTAAAAATGTATATTTCTGTTATCATGATTTATTTTTAAAATGTTTATTTCTGTTATCATGATTTATTTTAAAAATGTTTATTTCTGTTATCATGATTTATTTTAAAAATGTTTGTTTCTGTTATCATGATTCATTTTAAAAATGTATATTTCTGTTATCATGACTTATTTTTAAAATGTATATTTCTGTTATGATGATTTATTTTTAAAATGTTTATTTCTGTTATCATGATTTATTTTAAAAATGTTTATTTCTGTTATCATGATTTATTTTAAAAATGTATATTTCTGTTATCATGATTTATTTTAAAAATGTATATTTCTGTTATCATGATTTATTTTAAAAATGTATATTTCTGTTACCATGATTTATTTTTAAAATGTATATTTCTGTTATCATGATTTATTTTAAAAATGTTTATTTCTGTTATAATGATTCATTTTAAAAATGAATATTTCTGTTATCATGATTTATTTTTAAAATGTATATTTCTGTTATCATGATTTATTTTAAAAAAGTGTATTTCTGTTATCATGATTTATTTTTAAAATGTTTATTTCTGTTATCATGATTTATTTTAAAAATGTATATTTCTGTTATCATGATTTATTTTAAAAATGTATATTTCTGTTATCATGATTTATTTTTAAAATGTTTATTTCTGTTATCATGATTTATTTTAAAAATGTTTATTTCTGTTATCATGATTTATTTTAAAAATGTTTATTTATGTTATCATGATTCATTTTAAAAATGTTTATTTCTGTTATCATGATTTATTTTTAAAATGTATATTTCTGTTATCATGATTTATTTTTAAAATGTTTATTTCTGTTATCATGATTTATTTTAAAAATGTTTATTTCTGTTATCATGATTTATTTTAAAAATGTATATTTCTGTTATCATGATTTATTTTAAAAATGTATATTTCTGTTATCATGATATATTTTAAAAATGTTTATTTCTGTTATCATGATTTATTTTAAAAATGTATATTTCTGTTATCATGATTTATTTTTAAAATGTTTATTTCTGTTATCATGATTTATTTTTAAAATGTATATTTCTGTTATCATGATTTATTTTTAAAATGTATATTTCTGTTATCATGATTCATTTTTAAAATGTATATTTCTGTTATCATGATTTATTTTAAAAATGTTTATTTCTGTTATCATGATTTATTTTAAAAATGTTTATTTCTGTTATCATGATTTAATTTAAAAAATGTTTATTTCTGTTATCATGATCTATTTTAAAAATGTATATTTCTGTTATCATGATTTATTTTTAAAATGTATATTTCTGTTATCATGATTCATTTTAAAATGTATATTTCTGTAATCATGATTCATTTTTAAATTGTATATTTCTGTTATCATGATTTATTTTAAAAATGTATATTTCTGTTATCATGATTTATTTTTAAAATGTATATTTCTGTTATCATGATTTATTTTAAAAATGTTTATTTCTGTTATCATGATTTATTTTAAAAATGTATATTTCTGTTATCATAATTTATTTTTAAATGTATATTTCTGTTATCATGATTTATTTTAAAAATGTATATTTCTGTTATCATAATTTATTTTTAAAATGTATATTTCTGTTATCATGATTTGTTTTTAAAATGTATATTTCTGTTATCATGATTTATTTTTTAAATGTATATTTCTGTTATCATGATTTATTTTAAAAATGTTTATTTCTGTTATCATGATTTATTTTAAAAATGTTTATTTCTGTTATCATGATTTATTTTAAAAATGTATATTTCTGTTATCATGATTTATTTTAAAAATGTATATTTCCGTTATCATGATTTATTTTTAAAATGCGTATTTCTGTTATCATGATCTATTTTAAAAATGTATATTTCTGTTATCATGATTTATTTTAAAAATGTTTATTTCTGTTATCATGATTTATTTTAAAAATGTATATTTCTGTTATCATGATTTATTTTTAAAATGTTTATTTCTGTTATCATGATTTATTTTAAAAATGTTTATTTCTGTTTTCATGATTTATTTTTAAAATGTATATTTCTGTTATCATGATTCATTTTTAAAATGTTTATTTCTGTTATCATGATTTATTTTTAAGATGTATATTTCTGTTATCATTGTTTATTTTAAAAATGTATATTTCTGTTATCATGATTCGTTTTAGAAATGTATATTTCTGTTATCATGATTTTTTTTAAAAATATATATTTCTGTTATCATTATTTATTTTTAAAATGTATATTTCTGTTATCATGATTTATTTTTAAAATGTATGTTTCTGTTATCCTGATTTATTTTAAAAATATATATTTCTGTTATCATGATTTATTTTTAAAATGTATATTTCTGTTATCATGATTTATTTTTAAAATGTTTATTTCTGTTATCATGATTTATTTTAAAATGTATATTTCTGTTATCATGATTTATTTTAAAAATGTATATTTCTGTTATCATGATTCATTTTAAAAATGTTTATTTCTGCTATCATGATTTATATTAAAAATGTTTATTTCTGTTATCATGATTCATTTTAAAAATGTATATTTCTGTTATCATGATTTATTTTAAAAATGTTTATTTCTGTTATCATGATTTATTTTAAAAATGTTTATTTCTGTTATCATGATTTATTTTAAAAATGTATATTTCTGTTTTCATGATTTATTTTTAAAATGTATATTTCTGTTATCCTGATTTATTTTAAAAATGTATATTTCTGTTATCATGATCTATTTTAAAAATGTATATTTCTGTTATGATGATTTATTTTAAAAATGTATATTTCTGTTATCATAACTTATTTTTAAATGTATATTTCTGTTATCATGATTAATTTTTTAAATGTATATGTCTGTTATCATGATTTATTTTTAAAATCTATATTTCTGTTATCATGATTTATTTTAAACATGTTTATTTCTGTTATCATGATTTATTTTAAAAATGTTTATTTCTGTTATCATGATTTATTTTTAAAATTCATATTTCTGTTATCATGATTTATTTTTAAAAAGTATATTTCTGTTATCATGATTTATTTTTAAAATGTATATTTCTGTTATCATTGTTTATTTTAAAAATGTATATTTCTGTTATCATGATTCGTTTTAGAAATGTATATTTCTGTTATCATGATTTATTTTAAAAATATATATTTCTGTTATCATTATTTATTTTTAAAATGTATATTTCTGTTATCATGATTTATTTTTAAAATGTATGTTTCTGTTATCCTGATTTATTTTAAAAATGTATATTTCTGTTATCATGATTTATTTTTAAAATGTATATTTCTGTTATCATGATTTATTTTTAAAATGTTTATTTCTGTTATCATGATTAATTTTAAAATGTATATTTCTGTTATCATGATTTATTTTAAAAATGTATATTTCTGTTATCATGATTCATTTTAAAAATGTTTATTTCTGTTATCATGATTTATATTAAAAATGTTTATTTCTGTTATCATGATTCATTTTAAAAATGTATATTTCTGTTATCATGATTTATTTTAAAAATGTTTATTTCTGTTATCATGATTTATTTTTAAAATGTTTATTTCTGTTATCATGATTTATTTTAAAAATGTATATTTCTGTTATCATGATTTATTTTTAAAATGTATATTTCTGTTATCATGATTCATTTTAAAAATGTTTATTTCTGTTATCATGATCTATTTTAAAAATGTATATTTCTGTTATGATGATTTATTTTAAAAATGTATATTTCTGTTATCATGATTTATTTTAAACATGTTTATTTCTGTTATCATGATTTATTTTTAAAATGTTTATTTCTGTTATCATGATTTATTTTTAAAATGTATATTTCTGTTATCATGATTTATTTTTAAAAAGTATATTTCTGTTATCATGATTTATTTTTAAAATGTATATTTCTATTATCATGATTTATTTTTAAAATGTATATTTCTGTTATCATGATTTATTTTAAAAATGTATATTTCTGTTATCATGATTTATTTTTAAAATGTATATTTCTGTTATCATGATTTATTTTTAAAATGTTTATTTCTGTTTTCATGATTTATTTTAAAAATGTTCATTTCTGCTATCATGATTTATTTTTAAAATGTATATTTCTGTTATCATTATTTATTTTAAAAATGTATATTTCTGTTATCATGATTTATTTTTAAAATGTTTATTTCTCTTATCATGATTTATTTTTAAAATGTATATTTCTGTTAACATGATTTATTTTCAAATTGTTTATTTCTGTTATCATGATTTATTTATAAAATGTTTATTTATCTTATCATGATTTACTTTAAAAATGTATATTTCTGTATTCATGATTTATTTTAAAAATGTTTATTTCTGTTATCATGATTTATTTTTAAAATGTTTATTTCTGTTATCATGATTTATTTTTAAAATGTATATTTCTGTTATCATGATTTATTTTAAAAATGTTTATTTCTGCTATCATGATTTATTTTAAAAATGTATATTTCTGTTATCATGATTTATTTTAAAAATGTTTATTTCTGCTATCATGATTTATTTTTAAAATGTATATTTCTGTTATCATGATTTATTTTAAAAATGTATATTTCTGTTATCATGATTTATTTTAAAATTTATATTTCTGTTATCATGATTTATTTTTAAAATGTATATTTCTGTTATGATGATTTATTTTTAAAATGTATATTTCTGTTATCATGATTTATTTTAAAAATGTATATTTCTGTTATCATGATTTATTTTTAAAATGTATATTTCTGTTATCATGATTTATTTTAAAAATGTATATTTCTGTTATCATGATTTATTTTAAAAATGTATATTTCTGTTATCATTATTTATTTTAAAAATGTATATTTCTGCTATCATGATTTATTGTTAAAAATGTATTTTTCTGTTATCATTATTTATTTTAAAAATGTCTATTTCTGTAATCATGATTTATTTTAAAAATTTTTATTTCTGTTATCATGATTTATTTTTAAAATGTATATTTCTTTTATCATGATTTATTTTTAAAATGTTTTTTTCTGTTATAATAATTTATTTTAAAAATGTATATTTCTGTTATCATAATTTTTTTTTAAATGTATATTTCTGTTATCATGATTTATTTTTAAAATGTATATTTCTGTTATCATAATTTATTTTAAAAATGTATATTTCTGTTATCATAATTTTATTTAAAATGTATACTTCTGTTATCATAATTTATTTTTAAAATGTATATTTCTGTTATCATGATTTATTTTAAAAATGTTTATTCCTGTTATCATAATTTATTTTTAAAATGTTTTTTTCTGTTATCATGATTTATTTTTAAAATGTATATTTCTGTTATCATAATTTATTTTTAAAATGTATATTTCTGTTATCATGATTTATTTTATAAATGTGTATTTCTGTTATCATGATTTATTTTTAAAATGTTTCTCGCAATCCCGCTTCACGGGCCTAAGTATGTAATCCAACTTGGGCGGGGTCCTTGTCGTACACACAGGCAAAGAAATATATATGTGCACTAACCCTAACTCCCGGTGGCTACATTTTTATCTTTCTCTAGTGGTGGACCCTTTAAGTTTGACCAGACTCTTACTGGTCAATAGAACTACCGCTCTGATGACACACAAAACGTACATGACCTCAAGTCCATGTGGCAATACCTTTTGCACTCCGGTTGGCCGTTCGTTAATTTGATGTAGTGATCCATTTCGTATATACTCTGGTGTCACTGGTATATCGCTTTTCTAAATGCAGTCTAAATTGGTTGTCGGCGCTGTAATTAACTGGATTTTCAAATCAAACAATTCAATAATAACTAGAGATAATTTTTTATAAACAAGAATAATTATTCATAAGATATTCAGGGTACACTTTGTGCAAAGGAAAGTTAACTCTTAGGGTTCTTAATGGCTTCATGATGCAGGATGGTTTCAACTTAGGTTCGTTCAGGCAACGTTTTAGTCAGAAGCAACAGCCGTTTAATTTAGCTCTTTTTGCGAAGTTTCTGGCTCACTATGGGCAGGAGCTCAAGGCAGTGCGTTCTCTTCGATACCATCTAGCAAATCCCTTCATTTCCAAAACAATTTTTTATGAAACCCTTGTTATAACCACCATCTCTTTGGGATTAACATTACTCCCTCTGTCGTTTGAAAATCGCTCTTTTCTTTTTCTATCGTTTTTCTTTTAACTTTTTCTTCTGAATCTCTTCTCTTTCTCTATCTTAACCCATATTTCTCTTTAATTCTCTTTTTCCTTTTTCTTTTTTATCTCTCTTCAACTTATTTTTTTTCCTGAACTCTATTGTCAGCTATGTCGTTCCATCTTCGTTTAATTCCCGTCACCGATACTTAAAATAAAATACGTGGCCCAATGACAATATTTTTTTAGATACCAACGCGGACTTCCCACCGCCAATGTCAACTTCACTTTGCTGAGAAATTTCTTATCCGTCCACTATATCGGCAAAAACATATTCCCGGATTTTGGAGAAAGGAATGAATTTCTTAAACCTCTCGTCAAACACCTTGCCTAACTCTTAGCCGTAAACAGGGTGAATTGGTGTTACTCTAGCATGCAACATCGTTACATCAG
Source organism: Euprymna scolopes (assembly GCF_053919585.1). Lineage (NCBI taxonomy): Eukaryota > Metazoa > Mollusca > Cephalopoda > Sepiida > Sepiolidae > Euprymna > Euprymna scolopes. Next base: position 118,185,358 of record NC_136483.1, read on the forward strand.
AAGAAAAAAGTAACTCTTGATGCAATTCTTTACTTCCGTAAGAGGCAGATATTTTCCAAAATGGAGCATTGCTGCCATATCCGGTGTAATGATGCCCAGAGCACGCTTTTATTCATTGATACTGTACAAAATCTACTTCACAATCTAGTGGGCGTGATTTCTTCTCTTCCATGTAGTTTCTTTCTCACAGAAGAAACTTTGTAAATCTTTTTTCTACTCTATCGTGATCGTCATAGTAGGTGCTCGACAAAACCTGGTTCTACCCTGAAAAAACATTCACAAACCTCGTCCAACTACAACCATTGCAAAGAACTGTCGTTTTTCCATCTGTGCACCTATAAGCAAACGGAACTTCCATGAACAAAGTTTCTGTTTGATCAATATGACCGTTATCAAGTCCAATGTTAACAAATACTTGTTTAGTGGTCCTAAATAATCAAATTTTGCTTATTTCTCCCATTCGGCCCATTATTTCTAATCTCTTCTGGTGTTCTTCATCGTTCACCTATTAATATCATTTTCCCTATTCTCGAATGGCTTTCAGCCCTTCATAAGTAGTGACCCAGTCGATAATAAAACATCTCTATCTCTACTATTATATAAAAGCTATTTTGTGTGTAGGTGTCTGTGATTTCCTACCTTTCTGAAACTGCTGAGCCTATCTTTTGCACATTTCACACAAAGGTAATTTATATGTTTGGCAGTGTTCTTAGACATGTTTGTACAGAAATTCATCTGATGAGTATCGAAAATCGAAAAAAATCCGATCCTAAAAATAGTCTTTCTTTCATATAGAAAAAAATAATTTTTACAAGAGAATATTGTACATTTCACTAGCCAAGGGAAATAATTCTCAACAAATAAAGGAAGATTCAATTCTCAGCAAATGACTTCTTCTTAAAAAACAAGACATAGCTCAGTGGTAGACTATTCGGCTACTTATTAATGAGTTCAATTTACGATAAAAGAAAAGTACCATTTAAAATCGCTGCAAGTCATCTTTTCGTTTGCATGTTTTAAAACGAAACATAAATCAAAAATGACTTTTCCGGGCATTCGTCGTCAAACTTAAATACCAGCTGAAGTGATATTGGAAAAAAACACAAACAGAATTTGATGGACAACATTATCATTATTATGTATTTATTCATTTATTTATTTATTGCGAATTATTCATTGTAATATATACTAGTCAATAGAGGATAAAATACTATGTTAAAGCATATTGTACAACCGGGCAACGCCCGGCGTCCATCTAGTAACCAATTTTGTTGTTTCCGGTTTAAAAAAGTTTTTAATCTTGGGAATTTCAAAAAGCTACCATAATGGAGGACTTTCATCACCTAGCTTTAGCATTCTAGAACATTTGAAAATCCCGACATATATATGTACTTCAGGTAGTACCTTATAATTATACAGAACACATTTGCACGTATATTCAGATTATGTAATCACTAGGGCTGTGACAACAGACTATTCTTTCCATTCATTTGACTCTCGGGTGTATATCCGACAGTCAATCGACTGAAAACCACATCAGTTTATATAAAAACAAGAATATGCTGTTGTCACAGCCCTAGTAATCACATCTTCTGTAGACCGAACCAATCTACCCTATTGCTGTCCACTTAATTTTCTTTCAGATTTTTTTAATTACACCATTTTCCCGCTCATACAATCGCGTATTCTTTGTCTTTCTCTTATTTCTTGTATCGCAATTTATTTCTGGTAACATTCCGACCGGAAATTAAAGAGTTTTTCATTCAAGTATTCAGCGATGTCCAGTCCCGACTAACTTGTACGAGTGTATAATTCCCTTCTTGTTAGTTCGTTAGTCGATATTCGACCTTTGGGTTCAATTGTTGACCCAAAAGAAAGAGTCTGGCTTTTTGTATTGCATTTATTAATTAATTAAATTTAAGATCTTTAATAGACTCTTTTTATTTTCAGAAATTAATTTATATAATAATTATATAGTTATAATTAAAATTAGTAAGCATGCTACCAATACGCATGCAATAATTCAAAAAGGCACAATCCATCAAAATTCGACACATTATTAGTATTAATCCAGCTTTATTTGTGTATCTAGTCAAGTAGCAGACGATAACTGATGTAATCACAAACGTTCTAGCTACAAACGTTATTAAAAACGTTATATTAAATAAAATGTATGTGTAAAAATATATAAATAAAGTTAACAATTAATATTTCTTGGCGTTTTTACATAGGCATCACAACTTATCAAGGCCAAGAGACCACTCAAGAATAAGGGTTCAAGAGTGTACAGTAGAAATTGGACAATATAGTAATCATTAGTAATGGAAATTCGGTAAATTTGTTAACAAGTCAGACGGCTCACCAAGAACTTGTTTATGTTAGACTTGAAGGCAACCATATTGTAGTCAGCTGGAAAGCAGGAAAACGGAAGACAATTCCACAAGCGTGCAGTTCTAAGAAAGAAGCTTTGTTCATGGAATCTACGTTTAGGTTTAGACTCAGATAAAGAGTGGGGGAATTATTGATAGTGTCTTCAGCAGGACGAGTGATTCTTGTGAAAGTTTGGCGAGGAAGGACCATAGACTGAAGCTCCGTCGAACACTTTCCATAAAAATGACGATACAGCAGAGACAAACTCGCAACATCTCTTCCGTGAGATAGAGGCTGCAGGGAAGAGAAAAGAACATCTCCTACGAGGTTAGGAAGTCTATTTTGAACTCTATCAAGGCAGGACAAGTCCTTTCTAGCAGCTCCTGCCCAGATGTGGCAACAGTACTCCATCCTTGGACGTACCTGGCTCTTATATAGATAGAGAATTGCATCAGCAGTGATATATCTACTGGATCGATAGAAGGATCCCGATATTTTTCCAGCGGCCTTAACAGATTTTGATGTACGTGTTCCATTTAAGATCAGGAGTAAAGGTCAAGCCCAGAAGCTTGTCAAAACTTGAGGCCTTCTCAAGACGAGAGCCATTCATTTCAATTGATGCCAGATGGGGATCAGAGCGTTGATGATGTAAAGAGAGAAGCTTGGTTTTAGATGCATTAAAAGTAACCACCCACTCCTTTCCCCATTTTACCACGTGCCCAAGATCAGAGGAGAGAAAATCAGAGAGAACTTTGTCGTTTACTGTCTTAGACGTGCTACCATAAATGGTAGTGTCATCAGCATAAATGTCTACAAATGATGTAAGAATGTGATTTGGAAGATCATTAATGTAGATCAGGAAAAGAGTTGGGCTCGGGATGGACCCCTGAGGGACTCCAGCATTAATACTGTGAGCTTCTGATTTTTGCCCATCAACTACTACTTGTATGAATATATCAGAAAGAAATGATTTAATAATTGAGAAGACATTTCCAGCTATACCATAACTAGAGATCTTGTGAAGTAAACCTTTATGCCATACCCTATCAAAGGCCTTAGATATGTCAAGAGCAATTGCCCTAGAAAGATTGCCTCCGTCAGTAGATTTGCTAATCCTATGAGATATAACTGTAAGCACATCTGCTGTAGATCTAGCAGAACGGAAACCATATTGAGTGTCACTAAGGTTATTTTTGTTGAGATGTTTGATTACTTCTGTATTTAACACAGATTCCAACAACTTACTCATGACGCACAGGAGACTTATTGGCATGTACTGAGAGGGGGATGAGCGATCACCTGAATTCTTAAATACAGGGCATACTGATCAGATTTTCCAGGGTAATTGTAGGCAATTCTCCTTAAGACAACAGTTTTGTAAGGATAGGCGCAAGTTCTGGTTGAAGTTTTTTGAGTACTGTAATTGGAATAGCGTCAGGGCTGGTTTCTTTACTGGAATCAAGGTTTTTGATTAGCTTGACAACATCACGTACAGATATATGTATATCACATAGTGTGTTTTCTGATACAGGAGGAAGTATTGGGGGTGGCGGTCTTGGTCGCAAAGGGTAGAATTAGCTGCAAAGTTTTTGGCGAAGAGTTTAGCTTTGTCTAATGCTGACGAGATTACCTCAGGGCCATTAATAATAATTGCGATAGAGCACACGCTTCTCTTCAGGATTCTGTTTGCTATTTGCCAAAACTGGTGGGAACCAAGCTGCTCCTCAGCTACTTTAGACTTGACGGACTGAGCATACAACTCTCTTGAATTCTTTATTACTTTCTTACAATGATTGCTGGTAGTCCTGAAAGCGGTTTTAGTTTTCATACATTTATTACGCTGGAAGCAGTGGAAAAAGTGATTTCTGTGCGCAATGGCAGCAGCACATTCTGGAGAGAACCATGGCTGGCTGTTAGGTTTCTGCTGGAACTTTTTCGAGTGTATGAAACGGTCTATACCTACAATTAACCAATCCGACAGGTCTAATACTATAGAGGACACATCCTTTTAAAACATGGAAATCAGAGATAGATCCGATATAAATGTACGGAAGCTATCCTTGTCAGCCTTAGTGTATCGATATACTGTACGATGGAGAGGAACGTCTGGGGACTTATTACATTTCATTTTTATCTTAATTGATACAACAGAGTGGTCGGAAGGTCCAAGAGGAGACAGAACAGAAACTGAACATAGTTCAGGTCAATTTGTGAGAAAAAGGTCTAGTAGACTGGCATACTGGCCGTCATTGTCGAGCACACAGGTGGGTTCGTGAAAAATCTGAGTGAGGTTATAAGCAATGGAGAAATCATGACAGAACCTCTCCTCATAATCGGTCTTGTTTGAATGGGTCAACCATTTTACGTTGTGAACATTGCAGTTTCCACATATGTAAATCTTAGCTGAAGGATTAGCAGATAGGACTTGGTCAGTTTTCTCAGATATGCTTTTAAAGATAGAAACTCCGCTGTTGTGGGGGCGATAGAGAGTAAATATAAATGTAGTAGTGTGAGCTAGTGCAACCCGGAAGCACATATAAGGTATGTTAGGATCTTCTCTGGAGATGTCCCTACCACATGGAAAACCATCTTTAATATAGGCACATATTCCATGCCCATGGCGATCTTGGGGGGGGGTCAGATTTAGAAGTTAAGTTAGAGTATTCTTAAATTGCGAACTCATCTAGGGAAATAGTCTGTCCAATGCCAGTTTCGCTTAAAAATAAAAGGTCTGGTTTAGTCTCCTGGAAGGTTAGAACGTAGACCCCTGATGTTGGAGAAGGGCACATGGTATTGGAGGTCTACGTTGGAAGTTGGAGATCCGGGTTTAATCGTGTATTTTTTCTTGAAACTTGTCATGATGAAATTTTGGAATTTGTGGACTAGGTCGTCAGACTTGCTTAGAGCAGGACAGAGAGGGGAAACTTAGAGAGAAAAAGAAACGAAGAAAATTTTTTGTAGAACATGATAAGGTAAAGCCGTAACAATTACCCACTAATATGGCATCGAGAGGCCCCACCAGAAGCTACTGCATGGTCCAGAATCCATTCACCAAATGGCACTACAGCAGCCCCAGTACTTTGCACCTACTGATAGGACAGCCTCGTTAGTGATAATCCAAGGGTCGAGTCCCTGACTATCAGGCGGATAACGTCAGCCCAGATAAAACGTTTACCTCCAGCACCCTTACTAGTGACATGGCTACAAGGATAGACATAGAAACAGAAAATTTCCGCTATCTCTGCCGACTGTTCGCGCAAAATACTGCCAACCTATTAATACAGCTTTTTCCTCTCCCTTTTGTCAGAAAAATCACTCATTAAAAAATGAGGACTGAGGGACAAATAAAGAGAAGCGAGAGTAACGGAAGCTGCCGATAACGCATCCACAATGCGTTTTCTACTCTCCATTAAAAAAATATTAAGTATTGTACTTAATAAAGTCTAACTGGCGTGTTTAAGGGAAAGTATGGTGATAGATTCCCCTCTCACGAACTAAAAATGAATACAATTACCTAATCAATTTTTGCAATAAACTTGGTAGATAAATAAACATTTATGGGCGAGAAAACACTAGCATTAAATAAAACAATAAGAAAATATATAAATTAAATACTGAAATAAAAATGTAAAAATTTAAAATTAGGACATTTTAATAAGACTCCTTCAGTCTTTGATAAACCATGGATTACAACCGTAGGGGAACCTGCGCGTGAAATTTTTGTGGCAAGAGTTGCGCAATCTACAACCACACTTTTCCTGAGTCAACATTGTTAAATACCAGTGGCAAGTGAAGTGTATGTTCAGGACGACTGGAGATAAATGCCGGAATAATCGGAGAGCACATACAGCGCCTAGAATTCTCAAATGGTCACCCATCTGGTACTAACCTTGCTCAATGTGGCTTAACTTCGGTGATCTGACGAGAACCCTTGTGTACTCGCGATTATGCAGTGTGTATATATATATATATATATATATATATATATATATATATATATATATATATACACTACCAGAAGTACCCGTCGTTGACTGGGTTCAAAAACAGCTTACACAAAATGGACTGTGACTGATGAAAGTATGATAGGTTATGAAAAGGAGGGGGTTGTAAAGAGATAGGTCTTGATACTCAAAATTTTACCCTAAGCAAAATATGATGAAAGTCAAGATAATGTTCGCGAAAATATATTTTTTTATTTTTTATATATTTTTTATATCAACTTTGATTCCATTCGTAGTCAAGAGTGACCAACAAAAAGATGTTTCCTTATAAAGAGAAAATGTTTAAGAAGAGAAATGTATAATAATATAAATATACACGATTATGACACGATATCAAGTAACGTTCTTATTTTTTATTATTTATCTATTTATCTACTTTCGAAAGCGTGCCACGTGCAAGTGGAGAAGGAAAAAAACAGAGTTATGCAAAATTTGTGTCGAGAATTGTCTAAAGTTCCGACTCTTTCTTTGGCTTTCACTTTAATAAGAACGTGAATTTATGAGGTGAATTTATTCGACACAATATGATTCAACTAAAAAAATAAATAAAAGCTAACGTGAATTACAATTAAAGTTAAGGTGTTATTGTTGACCCTCACCCCCTTTTAAAAAACCTTGTTAAACTTTGTAACATATTTACATTATATGGAGGTCAGGCGCGAACGAGCACCCAATAATTTTATTATACCATATTTCTTCAAACTGAAACATCAAAGTATACTTACGCAAATACATATGAAAAATCTTTGTTAAAGTTTGTGCCATATTTCCATGGAGTACAGGCGCGAACGCAGAACCCACAATTTCATTATACAATCCCTATTTAAGTTGAAACATACTTATCAAAGTATTTTTATGTACATCGATATCAAAAACCCTTGTAAACGTTTTTTTTTTTCATTTTTTATTTCCATATTTTGCGGGCCAGGTGCACACGCAGACCCCACAATTTTTATGAACCACCGTTCTGCAAGATCAAACATACCCATTCCTGATCCTCGATACATCTTCTATCATTATATGTTATGTAATCAGTTTTTTTAAATAGTCAACCATATAGGAGCCTATTCGCGATCACACACACACACACACACACACACACACACGTTCAGCTTTCTATTATATATATATACAGTGATGATCATATTTATTGGCACGGTAAAATAAAAGTTAAATTTTGTCTAATAAATTCTAAAAAAGGGATTAAATTAAAGAAAATAACAAAGTATATTATGTATTTTTAACTGGCCTTTCCGATGCAGCAATCGGATTTTAGAAAAAATAAATAACAAAGGAACAACAAACATAATTGCAAAAAACCCTTGTTCAAAATTATTGGCACGATTTATTTAATAATCAATTGCATAGCCTTTGGCCTTGATTACCTTCCTCAGTCGCTTTTCATAGTTTACAACCAAGTTGTTGCACTCTTCAGTAGTAATTTTAGCCCACTCTTCCTGACAATAATCCTCCAATTGAATAAGATTCTTAGGCTTCCTTTGCATTACCCTCAATTTTAATGTTCTCCATAAATTTTCAATTGGATTAAGGTCTGGGCTTTGTGATGGCCACTCCAAAACATTAAGCCATTTCTTAGTCAGTTTAGCCGAATGCTTTGGGTCATTATCTTGCATGAACCACCAACGACGACCAAGTGAGAGCTCTTTAGCAGAGTCTTTCAGGTTTTCATCCAATATTTTAACATAATCTTCCTTTTTTATGCTACCTGTGACCTTAACAAGTCGCCCTGGTCCAGAGGCAGCAAAGGATCCCCAAAACATCAAACTGCCTCCACCGTGCTTCACTGTGGGTATGGTGTTCTTAGGCAGGAAAGCTTCGCCAGATTTTCTGTAAATATAAGACACTTTATTATGGCCAAATAACTCTATTTTCGTTTCGTCAGTCCATAGAACACGTTTCCAGAATGCAACATCTTTATCAATATGACGTTTTGCAAAGGCTAGCCTTGCTTTCAGGTGCATAGGCTTCAATAAGGGAGTCTTTCTCGGACGACATGCTTTTAAACCAGCTCTCTTCAAAACTCTACCAACTGTATGTCGAGATACATTCACTCCAGAGGTGCTCTGTTCATCAACAATCTCCCCAACAGAGATCCTTGGGTTTTGTTTTACTTGTCGAACAATTTTCCGTTCATCTCTTGGGGAAAGAATCCTTTTTCTCCCTCTACCCTCTAAACTCATAACGTGGCCTTGCGGTTTGAACTTGTTTATTATGGCTCTAACAGTGGATTTGGGAAGGTTTAGCTTCTTTGAAATCTTATCATAGCCCTCCCCATTGGTATGGCATGCTACAACAAGCTTCCTGACGTCTTCGCTGTGTTCCTTAGTTTTAACCATGGCGATTGAAAATTATAATTTAGTCACTTATAATAGTTTAAATAAATCGCTATCTAAAAATTATCTGAAAAAAATTATTCACTGAATTAGCGTTAAACAAGCATAATATGGCTATAAAAAAAGTTCAGAAAGCACGTAAACCGGAAATTGATTGATATTATACTGATACTAAAAGAAAAACAAAGCCGTGCCAATAATTTTGAACAAGGGTTTTTTGCAATTATGTTTGTTGTTCCTTTGTTATTTATTTTTTCTAAAATCCGATTGCTGCATCGGAAAGGCCAGTTAAAAATACATAATATACTTTGTTATTTTCTTTAATTTAATCCCTTTTTTAGAATTTATTAGACAAAATTTAACTTTTATTTTACCGTGCCAATAAATATGATCATCACTGTATATATATATATATATATATATATATATATATATATATATATATATATATATATATATATATATATATATAGATGAGCGGGAAAATAGGGTATATCTATACATATATATATGTATATATGTGTATATATATATGTATATATATATGTATATATACATATATATATGCATATATAAGTAAAGTTAGGTATGTTTATATGTGTATATATTTTCACTCCTAAACTAATTAACCGATCAACGCAGCTACCAGACATAAGAAGTTATAATGTCGGATTTATTTTGTTCAATTTGGTTTCATGCAAAAAAGTAAAAAAGTGTTGAAGCCATTCGTGAAAATTATATATACCAGCGATTTTTTGTGTGTGAAATTTTAAAATATATATAAGATAAAAATATTCTCCAAATTTCAGTTTTATTTGATGATTTTAAATGGTTTATGGTCATAAAATATTTCAGCTTTGCATTAAATTTCATTCATGCATATTAGATGCCAATTAAGTAAGCTTCCCTGAATTCCAAGTTTTTCTTAAGGCCCCTTAAGTTTTATACATTTTCTAATCGTTTAATGAATTTTAATGAAAATTGGGATGATGCTAGACATAAGGTTTAGTAATATTATATATTGAGTTTAATCTTCATAAGAAGACATTAAAAGTGGTTCAAAGCTTTTTTCTTCGGATAATTAATTTTACCCAACCTGGAACGGGTATTCTTCTAGTTTATCATATATACATATTTCGAAAGAAAAATCGATTAAGAGAGAAATTTGAAATATTTAAATTATTGCCGAACAAATTAGTTTTCGTTTAAATGATACAGCGTGTCCCCCAAAAAATTATTTCTTGTGACCTGTTTCGTGACGTTTGTGAATTTCTTGGTTCCGTTATCAGCGTTGTCTAGACAATAATACTTATCAATTTGAATATCTGCAATCATGATTCTTCAATTGCATCTGTCTTCTGTATTCGATGTTATTACATTTCACTCTATGTTTATAAATAACCGTTTTATCATAATTCGAAGTGTGAGTACATTTTAGACATCATGTAGTTAAAAAGTAAATGTCACGTATCATTGACTATTTTTCTCGTTATCTAAAAAAAAATATGAATTTTCAAACGTGCTGCTGTTATATATATAAAAAACACACACACACATTTATCTTCTATTGTTACAAGAAAGGTTCGCCTTTTCTTGTAAGTAAGAAAAACATTAGCTAAGTGAAAATGAGATTAGGATAGACCGAGATTCGAACCAAGGTTCAAAAATAGATTCAGAAAGGAATTTCGCATTGTTCAGTTTCACATAAAAGAGTTTAGATATGTTGTTGTAAAAGGAATTTTAATTGTTCAATTCTTTTTATGAAAACTGAACTAAAATAAGGTCAGTTAGAAAAGAACGAACAATAGCAATTTAAAAACATATTGAAAAATATATTCGAAAAATAGGTTAGTAAGAATTCTTTGTCTGCAGAAATGGCTTGGAAACATGTGCGAACCACGCATGTTTAGGCCACGTGGGTTGATCACGTTGACATACACACGTATGGCGTCATGGCAGAAATGAAATCTCAATATAGGAGCTAGTTCAGTCGAAGAAGAAGCAAGTCGGGACAGACGGACAGAGAGAGCAGTCAGCAAAGGCAGTCAGAGGAGGGTCCCTTTAGAAGCGAAGGCTTAGAACATTAAACATGTAGAAACGACTTTAAATTTCTGGACGTCATCATCATTTCGACCGGTCAAATGGAATAAAAGAACATCTCATATTTTTGTAACTGCCGTCTTCGTGCCGTCGTTCTACCAAATTGAAGATAATGTGAAATCCTCGTTATTAATGGACTTTGAATACCCCATCTTAAGTACTGTGTCCCCCTCTCTATCAAGTAATAACTGTTCCCCTCCAGTGTGCTAAAAGAACTGATCACCTCCTCCCTCCTCTCTAATATATGTGTTAAGCAGAAACATCGCGGAACAGTATAAATGTCTAAGGTCTCTCCCTCGCTCATCACCATCGTATATATGTACCCGTCATCTTAAAAAAAGACACCATTCCTGTGCAACATTATCAGATCTTTCTTTTTTGACTCCGTTAATATCGTTATATCCCTTTATGGAGATTTCAGCTATAACAGTTAACATTTTTTGTTAACTCCTTGTTCCCCAATCCCTGGGTTTTGTAACGTTACGTATCCAGTCATCGTTTATCGATTATCTGCCAGGATATATTCTTTTATTTTTTCCTTGCCCACGAATGACCGGCTGCACGTTTAAAGCACGCCAGTTTTTCATTTATGTCGATCCGGTAACATACATTCGAATTGGGAAATATCAAATTTAGTCGACCTTGTGACCTCCCGGTTCTTGGCATGGAGAATTTGCCGAAAAATTTTGAGATTAAACACGAATGGTCTTCCCGCCGCCGACATGTGAATGCGTAGCATATTTTTCATTTAAGGTACAAGAACACGCATCAAATTCAAGTGTGTTTATGGCTGTTCGGGTACGTTGGTAATATTCAAATCATAACATTATATGATACTGGCGTTGTTGCTTATTTTGCGTAAAGGAAAAAATGCCGCAGGATGCATAGATCGGATTTATATGAAAAATGGCAACGCCTGCAAAATGCAATATCTTGATTTAATTGCTTCCTACTGCATAAAAATATAGCACGATTAAAAGGTGAGAAACAACTCTTGTTAGAAACAAAGATTGCAGAGAACTGACCTGATGATATTCTTCAGTAGAAAACACATAAAGCAACCAGAAATAATCGTCCCTCTTCATCAAAAATGGAGATAATGCCTGGAGAGATACATCTCCTAGGACCTAACATGACCATATTTTTATCTGACAAAGAATAAAGTTTGGTTTTGCCAGCGAAGGAAACAGTGGGTTACTAGAATAATTAATCTACATTATTATTTTTCTAATAGCCAACAAATACCTAGCCGAGACTTGCTTTACTGATAGCTGGAAAACTGTCCCGTGTACTAGTATTCAAGAATTCTGTCGAAAGAACTGACCTGCTTAATTATCGCCTCATCAATCTCATCCCCTTCTTCGCTAAAATCTTTGAGTCGTTTATCAATCAATCGCTAGTCCACAATCTTGTAAATGCCAAGCCTCTTTCTGATCAACAGTTTAGTTTTATGCAAGTCCGTTGGATATTTTTACCATTATCTCTGAAGGCATATACGATGCTTTGAAATACGACAGTGGAAGCTAGGGATTTAGCCTTTGATATATCTAGAGCTTTTGACATGGAGAGCTTCTTATGAAAATTAAATCATATGGTATTTCTGGACGAATAATCAACATAATCATAGCTTTCCTAGACAAGATAAAAATCCAGATTTTCCTTGATGACCGCACGTCAAATAAATAAATAAATAAATAATGCAGGTGTGCCTAGGGGTCGATCATTGAACTTTATTGTTCCTCATATTTATAAATAACTTCCCTGATAAAATTATGCCCGAAATGGGTATATTTGCTGATAACACAACGTTCTATAATAGGAATTAGGGAAAAACGAATGTACACGTATCTAAAACAATGTCAGAAACTTAAGAAAACGACTTTCAATGGGCAGTGAAATGAGACCGTAAGTTGATGGCAACATTAATGTTACTAAGACTGGGCTTCTTTCCTTTAACAACTATAAAAAAAACCTTCTTAACCACTGATTGTCATGACAAATAACACCCTGAGAGCCCATCCTTCAAACTCCTCAGCTTAACATTCACAGGCAACATATACATTTAAGATATTGCCAGCGCTGCTGTAAAGTAGGTGGGTTCTTTCTACCGTGCTAAAAAATTACTCGCAACAGGAAGTATCCCATATCTTTAAAATGTGATGAAGTTGGCCGGACTGAATATATTCAAAGTAGAACGACGGACCGAAATTTACTCAACTGAAACAATTATTTACTTCATTTCCACCGCAGAAATATGTAACACGAGGTCGGAAGGTTGAGAGAGTCATACCAGTGTCCCCAAAGGAGGAGCACTCTTGGTGATTAAAAATTGTCAAATGACAGGAGATAAAACCTGGGAGTGAGGATCTCTTAGAACTGACGGTTCCAAAGCCACTCAGAGAAAAAGTCATCTCAACGATAGCCAAGATTCTGGTTGCTTTGGAGCCGAGAGAAAACCATTGACAACACCTGTGAGAACGACGGACTAAATGTAAAACTGAACTGAAAATACCAATAGCTTTTTCATTAAAGATATATTTGTTTGAGTCGAACATTTTTTTTTTATGTTATCCAGTGTGGGTCTTTTGAGAGAGTTAGAGGAAAAAAAGGACCATATGTCTAACTTTTTCCTTGGAAGTTTTTAAATAAATATATACAGTGCCGCCAAAAAAAGTCCACATTTGTCAATTTTTCAAAAACTGCTGATTTAAGCTAAACTGGATATAACTGTTTAAACAACCCATGCCCTATTTGATTCGCCTTTTGTTCCTCTATAATTTTACATGTTAATATTTGACTTTAAATTTAAGTATCCTAGTGTTCACGCCAATTAAAAAAAATAGTTTCAAATCGAAAAGGCAAAAAGAAACCCCGCAGCAAAAAAAAATGGGCTTAAAACCTGCTTAAAATATTCACCTTTTAGCATCTATAATCGAAAAATATTGACATTTTAATATTCCTATCGTAATTGTTGTTGTTTCTAAGTTATACAACGTAACACATAGTTCATATACTTCGACCTCTCTTAGTGCTCGTCAGCAGCTCGTTAATCTCCATCTCTCTTGTTTATCCAATCGAGAAATCGGTTGCAGATTGAAATGAGATAAGAAAACGATACAAATGATTGTGCAAAAGCACAAAAACACCAGCAGTGTTCGTGATGCCTCTAAATCTGGTCGTTCTAGACTTACTTCTTACAGGGAAGACAACGCTATCAAGATCCGCAGCCTTAGAAATAGATTTGAAACGGCTTCCCAAATCCAACAACAGTATAATCTTGGTAAAAACTGCTCTCTTTCTATAGTTAAGAACAGATCGAAGGAATTTAATATGCGATACTGTGTTCCAAGACGCAAGCCAATGATTTCTGAAAAGAACAGAAAGCACCGTCTGAACTTCGTCAGATGCAATGAAGATCATGCCTCTTCATATTGGTCGAAAGTGATTTTTAGCAACGAAAGCAAGTTCAATAGGCAAGGCAGTGATGGTAGGCAGTACGTCCGTCAAAGGAAGGAAGAAGAATCTAATCCTAGGTGCACAGTTTCAATGTGGTGGTGGAGGTTCAGTTTTGGTGTGGGGCATTATTAGTGCCAATAGTCCAAGGCCTATAGGTAGCTTGGAAGGTCGAATTAATTCGACCAAGTATATTAATATGTTTACAGACTATTTTTGTTACCTTATGTTGGCCGGAATTAGGATGATAATCTCATCTTCATGCAGGACATTGCTCCAATTCCCACAGCTGTCAATGTCAAGAGCTTCCTTGAAGAGCATGATATTCCGTGTTTGGATTGATCTGTACAATCTCAAGACCCAAACCTATCGAAACCATATGGAATTACACCAAGCAACAGCTACGCAATGATAAAATTTACAATCTGGAGGAACTTTGGAAAAAAATTAAAGAGAAGTGGGATGTCCTTTTCAACAAAGTATTGCCGCAGACTAATTCAAGAGAATGCCCCAAAATTTTCAGGCTGTCAAATATAATACTAAATATTAACTATTTCATTGTATTCCTGCTGTATTTGTGTTGCATTAATGTTCTAAAGTTACATTAAAATAACAATTTTCCATTGTGTGGAGTTTTTTTTTGCCTTTTCGAGTTGAAGTAATTTTAAAATTGACGTGAACTCTAGGATACTTCAATTAAAAGTCAAATATTAACAGGAAAAATTATAGAGGAATAAAAGGCCAATCAAATGAGGTAGTTGTTTAAACAGTTATATTTCAATTTGTTGTTTAATTTAGCTTAAATTAGCGGGTTTTGAAAAAATGATAAGTGCGACTTTTTTTAATTACATTTTCACCCCAAACAAGGCACATTGCCACTTTGGTGTAGTGGGCTACTATCAGGAGCAACAACTACTGGGGTACTATGTTGGGATTTCGGCAGCAAGATGTCGGTTCACGTTACACTTGAACTTCTGCATGTCAGTACAGTTGGGGAAGAGGGACCTGGAATGGAATTCTAAAGTCTAGCAGTTCTGGGGAAGAAATTATTGGAGTAGAAAGACCTTTTACATCTAGGGATTTCTATTGTGTGGAGATGGGATTTAGCTGCCTGTCGGGTTTGTCGAGGGTGTCTACGTCGTGGGGGCACAAGTGTCTGCAGTTCGCCAGAGCATTCACCATTAAAATGTGTAACAGGCAGAGGGACGGAACATTTCGTCGATGGGCTTAGATGCCAGTTCAGGGCCTATTAGATTGGCGATGCCAGTTCAGGGCCTATTAGATTGGCGACTCTCTTTTGAACCTTGTCTAGGAGTGAGAGACTAGTAGCAGATGCGCCAGCCCAAATGTGACAGCAATACTCCATACATGGGAGAATGGTGGCCTTATAGAGGTACAGGATACTTTCGGATGTTAGTAGTTTTCTAGCACGGTAGAGAGATCCTACCTTCTTCGCAGCGGCTCTGGCAATGCTTTCAATGTAATTGTTCCAACTCATGTTTCCTGTGAACGTTAAACCAAGCAGTTTGAAAAATGTACTTTCAGATAAAGAGTCACTGGCCAGGTTTCTTGTAATTATTGAAGGAAACCAGTTTAGTCTTGGCAGCATTGAACTTGACCATCCATTTTTGTCCCGATTCCACTACAGATTGGAGGTTATCCTCTAGTGTTTTTGCCGATAGACAGCGCCTATTTACTCCTTAAGCAGTTTAGGTTTGCAGACCGGTAATTTGTTTGAGTCACCAGCTCTAGGAAGGTTGTCATCCAAGACTGGAGAGGCCTCCCTCCCCTTCGGTTTAGTTTCAGAGCTTTCCTTCTCCTAGACGGATTATCTGGGAAGATCTATTGGGTCCATCAGCCCTGAGAGGGTTTGCTCCGCGCCTGGGTCCTAATCCAGGTATTTCTACCACCCCGCGTGGTTAGTTAATGTTACAGGGTTAGTTTGTAGAGGTTATATATCTAATGAATAGTTACACTCCTCAAAGTGATTTAGGGACATTGCTATTTCATTGTTACTAGGAGAAAAAAAAAGAAGAAAAAAACTCATGCAGTGGAAGCAACTATGTGAGCAGGCTTGTTAGAAAGGCGTTAGTGTGGATTAAGACTTTTACCTTTAGATTTTTAATTTTTTTTAATTTATATGTTAGCTTAGGTACAGGATAACGTTACAGTGTAAGTAGATATTAGGAATTGAGCTAAGAATTTTGCCCAGTCACTGTATATTTTAGATTACAGGAGGGTTAAGATATAGGTGCAGTTCAGTACGGGTATAACTGGAGGTAAATTTTAAGTCATGGCATATTCCGTATGTATAATTAAGTAAATAGATATTTGGGCAAGTTTTCAGTAGATGCGAATAGATAGAAGTTGTAGGTGTTAGTGTGTTTCTACTATTGAAGGAAGATAATTTCAGTTTTCATTTAAGAGTCATCGAGTGTTTTGCATAACAGGGAGTATCGGATTTGGTTTTGTATTAATCGTTGCAAAACCATCTAGGAGGAGGCATTGTTATGTAATGAAGATCGCTTTGGATCTGAGTGCATACTTTGGCTGGTAAGTACCAAACTGGATAAGAATGAACTCT
Source organism: Euprymna scolopes (assembly GCF_053919585.1). Classification (NCBI taxonomy): domain Eukaryota; kingdom Metazoa; phylum Mollusca; class Cephalopoda; order Sepiida; family Sepiolidae; genus Euprymna; species Euprymna scolopes. Next base: position 118,202,223 of record NC_136483.1, read on the forward strand.
AATGCATGTCTTAGAGATAGAACTGTATAGATGTTTAGTGATGACTGTTAGGCGGTTAGCATGTGAAGGTTAGGAGCTGGAGGCTAAGGATTCCACTACTAAGGCGTGTGTAATGTAGAGTTTTAGTGGCAGCTAGGGGGGGGAGCAGATTGCTAGCTTTCAGAATACAGTAGAGTTTCATTAGGATTTAGAGTTTCAAGTAATGTTTTAGCTTGGGAAACAGAAAAAAAAATGTTTTTTCCTCTTTTTCCCTATTTAGCATACAGGTGAGACAAAGGCAGTCGTGTTGGGGGTAAAGAGAAAGAATTACTACTGTTTCGCTGTTTCACAGTTCATCAGGGCGACTAGACAGGCAACTGCATCAAGTCAAGATCGAAACCCGACCGCCCAAATGACAGTCAAGGTTTATAACCATTACGCTATACGGCTGCTGCTTTGTGGGTAATGAATTAATGATATTTTACACATCGTTCAAATGCCTCCGCTCGACTTGTACACACAAAGAGTGTCGCTTAATACGCTAATGGCAGTTTGTATATCACTTCCCAATATGCTCAACCCAAGATAGGGAGCATTATAGTCATCCACATACAGTACTGTTATATAAATGAGGGACGGTAAAAAAAGTGTTGCCTTCTACCTTATTTCACCCGAATGGATCTGAGGGATTGCAAATTGCATTATTATGATCACTGATCTTATGAAGTCATGGCTTGACGGTTTTATTTCTCTGTTGCAGATACTATCATGAATGTGCGTCAGAAGCAGAGGTGCGTCATAGAATTTCTGACAAAAGGGAATTAAAAATAGTGGTGACTATGTAGAAATATACATTCCGGAGCACAAAAGATTACTTGTCTTAATGGTACCACTCCCATCTTCGTAGCTCTTTAAGTTTGGGAGTTAAAAATAGTTGTTAATTTTGGTACAACCTTCATCTGACAGAGCGCGGTTCAGACGCCCATGCACAGCCATCACTCATTGCTGGAAAAATTGCATTGAGAATGGTGGTTACTATGTAATTAATATGTTGGTTAAATGGTGGTTACTATGTAATTTATATGTTGGTTAAATGGTGGTTACTGTGTAATTTATATGTTTGTTAAATGGTGGTTACTGTGTAATTTATATGTTGGTTAAATGGTGGTTACTATGTAATTTATATGTTGGTTAAATGGTGGTTACTATGTAATTTATATGTTGGTTAAATGGTGGTTACTGTGTAATTTATATGTTGGTTAAATGGTGGTTACTGTGTAATTTATATGTTGGTTAAATGGTGGTTACTATGTAATTTATATGTTGGTTAAATGGTGGTTACTATGCAATTTATATGGATGTTAAATGGTGGTTACTATGCAATTTATATGGATGTTAAATGGTGGTTACTATGCAATTTATATGTTGGTTAAATGATGGTTACTATGCAATTTATATGGATGTTAAATGGTGGTTACTATATAAGAAAAATAAAATGTTGCTCGTTTTATGGTACCATTTCCCGTCTTCGTAGCTTTTTAATTTTTTAATTAAAATAATAATTTTTTAGTTAAAATAATATTTTTTTAGTTAAATAATAATTTTTTAGTTAAAATAATAATTTTTTAGTTAAATAATAATTTTTTAGTTAAAATAATATTTTTTTAGTTAAATAATAATTTTTTAGTTAAAATAATAATTTTTTAGTTAAATAATAACTTTTTAGTTAAATAATAATTTTTTAGTTAAAATAATACGATGCTTTACTTTTGGAACTACTATCGTATATATAAGCATCACTTGGAACCCACTATAAAAATACATGTTACTTCATTCAACATAATGTCCTTTTACATCAAATTTTATGAAGACAATGCCGAGACAAGCGGAGAGCACATATAGCACCTGGAATTTCCAAATGGTCATTCTTATATTGACCAGGCTCAACATTGCTTAACTTCGGTGATCTAACAGTAACGGGTGTGTCAACGTGATTATGCCCTACGTGTACCATCAGAACAGATACTGCACTTCATCCTTTCTGTCGTCAGTCAATAAAAGAGAATTCCGTTTGTTAATTTTAATTTTTTCATCCCAATCCAAAATGTCAGTTTTTTAGCAGTATGATTGCCTCCGCATTAAAAAAAACGGACAACGTGGGGAGGCAGGTGAATAAGGGATCACTTGTTACTAATGTTATCTTTTTTTTCAAGCTAGCGAGTTTTCGAGACAGGGAGAGACTTATTTTTTAGCTTGGAGCAATCATCATCATCATCATCATCATCATCATCATCATCATCATCATCATCATCATCATCATCATCGCAATAGAACTTTTGCATCGAGAAAATAATAAAACTGCTTTTTCTTGAAAACACAAAAACGCGCACATGTTTCGTTCTTTGTTTTTTTATCTAATTAAACTCTATCGGCCATGTTTAATAAATTATACTCGTTTGTTTATCTCATACAAATATTGCAACAATCAGTAGCGAATGAGATAAACTGGAATCGTAGAAGGTTAGTCGGTCGGTCAGCAGACGAAGAAAGAGAAAAGATGATTGAAAGTCACAGACGATTGACTTGGCGTCTACAGTTCGCTTTCATCTCTTTTATCGCTAATAGTTTTAGCTGCGTAGTAATATCTGAGTAGTAATATCTGTGGAAAACAAGACGAAATAGTCTGCCGTGGAAATCAACGGGGATTTGTATCTTCCTGTGTTAAGGGAAGCGAGGGGGGCTCAGTACGGCGGTAAGTAGATCTGGTGCGGTTCAATGTGACATAGCATCTTCTTTGATCTGTCACGCTTAAGTTTGATCTATCTGTCACGCTTAAGTTTGACGCGCATTTCGTCGTTCTGTTACGTTTAGGTGCGAGAAAGCATATTTTCTTCGTCTTGAAATGGCTCATTTAGATATGACCACACATTTTTATAAAAGAGCTTGAACGTCCGTTGGTTGATACGTCGATTTTTATTACTTCAATTACGAAGTGCCTAATAAGTTTCCAGAGTTTTTTCGTATGGGCACTTTTTTTTATATAGTACACACATGAAACGCTAGTGCCCTTCCAAGTAATTTCCTTCGGCTGCAATTAACTTGTACTGCTCCATCAACTGGAAGGCCCATGGAAGTCCTCTTGTGTGACCGTGTCAATGACTCCCGCTACAGCCTCTTTCATCTCATTAATTGTCTCTCAACGACAGCCTCTAAGGTTTTAAGGTTTAAGCTTAGGGAATAACAAAAAGTCATAGGGGCAAGGTCTGGACTATAGAGAGGGTGAGGAACTGTTTTGATGCCCATCTTTGTCAAACAGTCTGTGACACACGACGGTCCTTATCCATGAAATTCTTTATTTGGCCAATCATCTCTGGTTTTCTGACTTCCTTACACTTCCCACACTGCTCACCAACCTTCACAGACTCCCTGCCTTCCTTGAATCTCTTATGCCACTCAAAAACTGATGTTTGATTCATGAAAGATGGTCCAAAAGAAGTCTGAAGCATCTCATAGTTGCTGTAGCATTTTTTTTTCAAGTTAAAACAGAATTTTATTGTATATCGTTCTTCTAAAGGTTCCAGATTTCATTTTTGAAATTTACCAGCTCTGACAATCAGGCTTTAGTAGGATGTAGTCTAATTCCTTCTGTAGCTGTTCGTTTGAATCTGAAATAAAACCTGATCAGCCATCTCATAAGATGTATAGCAATAACATACTGAATTTTCAAGAGTCTACAACAATTTAAAATGCCTGTACAAAAATGTCTAGAAACGTATTGAAGGCACCTCGTATACACAGGCTATCTAAAAATGTACGCATACTTCAAATAAAGATACAACCGTTATTTAAGAACATAAGGTGAAATGAAATAATATCGAATACAGAAGACAAATGTAATTTCAGAATCATGATCGCACATGTTTAAATTGATGAGCATTATTGTCCAGATAACGCTGATAACACGCACCAAGGAATTCACAAACATCACAAAACAGGGCATTATTGTACATTTTTTTAGATAATCTCTTAGACGAAAAGGCCTATGTTTAATTCCTGAGGCAACTCATCAGGCTAGTTGCCTACTAAGCTCTACTTACATACTGAGCCGTGTTGAAGTAAATATTGAAAAATCTATGCATAATATATTATCAGTATGACTATATGCACGAAATAGTAATACATTTTCATTTTTCATTCCCCCCCCATTTCATGAATACTCTTTCCAGTAAGTTTTTTGTATAAATTACTAGTTTTCATATGCAACGTGGCCGTTACACTTTAACTGTGTCGCTATTAATAAAACCACACCTTGTTTGGTAACGCCAAAAAGGGAATAAACAAACAAAGAAAAGGAAGGAAACAAAAATCCGACTCGGTATTTTTTTTTTAAGGTGAAAATGAAAAGAATTTATTCGTAGTTCTTCCAACAGTAACGAATTTCATTATTTTTCAAAAGTATTTTCTCTCGCCCATGTGTTTTAGAACGCTCTGCCATATAACAAACATGAAATTTAAAAATTTTATTTCCTCCCTTATCTGACGCCGGCCATAATCATTGGTTTCTCCTTTCCTTCACACGTCCATCTTGCGCGGTCCAACTTGCTTCACTTTTTGTTTGACCACATGCTTTCCTTTTTTCTGCCTTTTTTCTCCTTATTGTTGTGACGTCAGCGCATGCACACTTGCTTAATTTGCATATGTGCTAAGACGGCGTCCACTGCTAATATTTTCGCTAGTCAGCTATCCTACAAATTCTGATTTTCTCACACGTGCGCCATACGCGATATGTTTAACATATAATGCAGTTTCAATTTATGTCAGTACCAGTAAATTCATAGATTCGCTATAAGATTAATTTGCTAATATTATTCATTGGGTAAAAAGACCGCATTCTTTGAAACTCCGCAGATTAAAGAACTCTTAATATTTCTTTTTTTTGAGTATTTTGTCGAATAAAAAATTCATGTAAAATATAATTTACACTCTTAAATTGTGTTCTTCAATGGCAAGCTCTATTTTCTATTTTGGTTGTATTGAGCTTTTTTATTTGCTTGCGATTACTATATAAATGTTAATATTTATATTCGCTTTAAGTTTACAGAAACCTTTGGTTTGTAAACTTAATTATATATATATATATATATATATATATATATATATATATACACACACAAATGTACAATATCTTAAAATAAATAGACACGTAATAAATTATTATGCTGTATGACTGCATATACACGAAATAATAATAATAGAAAGTAATACTGCATGTTTAAAATCATTTTTGGGGGGATGTATTTAAGTTACGGATCAGGTTTTCGGAATCGAACCACAATGATAGCAGGCATCGAAGCTGACTAGCCAATCACGTGTTCAGAATCAAACAACAATGACCAATACACGTTTTCCGTAATAGAACGACAATGGCCAATCAGATGTTTACAATTGAACCGCAATTCTAAAAATTGTACCACAATGGGCAATCAGGTTTTCAGTATTGAACCCCAATAGGCAATCATGTTCTCAAAATTGAACCACAATGGCTAATCACGTTCTCAGAATTACCAATCGTGTCAAATCTGACTATCAATTTTCAAGCGCGAGAATAGACATGAAAAATGAAACGTTTTAAGTAGGACAGCAGATTTAGTTTACTAGACATCTGTCGTTGTTTGATGGAACCTATGAGACAAGAGGATTCACTCGATTAATGTGCCGCTTGCCATCGAAGTAAATGTAAATAAACGTGTCTAGTTCGCCTCATGATTTATAACGACTTCAGATATTTAAATGGATAAATATTAACGATTCGAAAGGACAGAAGGTCATTGAAGATATAACAATAAAGTTCAAATATAACGAAAATCATCTGATCAACCTAACATAAAATGTATTAAGAATTGATTAGGTATAGTTGACTTTGTCTAAACATTAGCTCGTTATTATAAATCCATATTCGAATGGATATTTTAAAACACTCTGCCTGACTGTTCATTACATACACCCGCCGACATGGAACTTAATTTTCTTCTTGTGTTAATTATCGCTGACCTTGAGGTAGAATGCTAGCCTGTGCAATAGGGGTAAATTATTACTTCGCTTACTGATGACTTCGTAAGCATGAAACACCGTAACTGTAGGTATAAAAATAATTGTTTATATTCGTTTTTAAATATTATACACACAAATAGCTAACACACACACACACACACACACACACACACACACACACACACACACACATATATATATAGGAGATTAGAATAATAGTTTAAAGAGCTAAGTGTATTTTAATGTAATAGTGAAATTACTAGTTTAATTAAAATACAGGAAATGCTCGTTGTAATTTAGATATATAATAAGCTCGATAGTTAAATGTCCTAGAGCTAATTCAATATTAAGTAATGTGATTTACAATTTAAAAGTTTTAAAATTTTTAAAATTTAAAAATCAAAATTTAATTAAATTAAAAATCAGTTTCATAAGAAGGAACAACAACAAAGTCAATTATCTGTACGATCGTTTCGGAAATCCGTGCTTTTTATTTGTGGTATACATGAAGTCACGTAGAATAATTATACATAGTTTTTTTGGTAAGCACAGTCTCCTCATCAGCAAATTTAGGAGGATTTCTATTGAATTGAAAAGACACCAAAAATAAACCTAGCATTAAAAGTAAGGCAGATGAATCTGAAAAATTGAAGTAAAAGGTTTGGATATAAAATTTATAAGAAAATTAATAAGAAAATTGGTATAGGTTAGAGATAGAAATGAGTAGAAAAAAAATATATTTTTTTTTGAATTTACATAATAAATTTGATTTAAAAATATATAGATATATAATTACCTTTTGGTTTTTCTTTTTTTGAAATCAGGAACTGTATTTAAAGTAGTCATTTAGATGTTTGCTATAGCTTTTTATTTTATTGAATGATGAATTTTAAAAGGGCGACGCTCGTGCAGTAAATTGTTTCCGTTAGCGTATTTTGATTTAGAGACGCTACAGTTAATATCTATAGAGAGAGAGTTTTTTTTTTTTTTTTTTTTTTTGCAAGTTTTTAAAGGGAGATAATTGTCATGGCTTTATTTATTATTTGATTTACGAGTCTAAGGGCGGTAATTGGTTTAACTTAATTTATTAAAAAAAAAAAAAAAATCTATTTTTACTAATGAGTAATTTTTAATGATTTAAGGTGGTTTATATTTATTAAATTTAAACCAACGTTTATGATTACACGATAGAAGGTTGAACCATAGGATCTCCTTGTGTCTATTCTTACGTTTGCGGGTTTTAGTTTGTTGTTTATTTATATTATTATCTAATATTTGTAGTTTGGTTTTATCTTTTTTTGTCTCCTGGTTATTTTTCTTAACTCGTATACGGGAAGACATTGCCATATTATATGTTATTACGCTCTTAATAGGTTTATTTTTAATGCAGTTTATGTTTCTATCATTTTCATTTATGAATTTAATTTGTGAATTATATCCAGAGTTTTTAAGGGCTTCATTATAGTATTTTTCATTTTTGGTAAATATTGATTTAGTAGAAGACAGTCTAGAAATTCTTAGAGTGATATTGGGAACTATTGATTTTAATATTGATTTAGGGTGGTTTGATTGATTGTGGACATATAGAAGTGATTGGTTAGGTTTATGGTATGGTTCAAAGGTAGAATTTTCAAGATTTAAGGTTATGTCTAAGAAATTAACAATTTTTTTATTAGGGTCGATTTTTATACTAAGTCCATAATTTTTAAATAATTTATGTAGAGCTTTAATTGCATTTTCATAATTTTTATTAGTAGAATTCGTTATGAAAAGTGCATCATCTCTATATAGCCCTCCTTCAAGTTTGAATTGTTTATGGAGTATACAATGTATTTCATTTAAAAGGAAAAGGCCAACTAGATCAGTGACCTGAGTCGAGTCCGTCGATCCCATTAAAATGTTGAAGTGGTTAGGGGTATTTTTCCTGGTCCCATATTTATTATCAAATGTTATTAAAGACTGTCTAGCTATAAGTATTAGTTTAGTTTCGTCTTGAGTTATATTAGTTAATTTTCGTGCCATTAATAGAGATTTATTAAGTAGGATAGGTGATATAGATTGGTAATATGATTCAATGTCAAAAGAAAGAAATTTAATTTCATAATAATACAGAGGTAATATATATTGGTTCCACATCTGGCCCAATAAAACATAGAATTTCAACGCACAAACATTCTTTTAAAAATAACTCTCTATCAAACCAAACTACTCTATCCAACTATATTTGGCAACTAAAAAATAGCAATATTTCTTTCAACTTAAAATGGCAAATAATTGAGACTTGCAAATCATATAAACCAGGAGATAAATTTTGTACATTATGTACAAAAGAAACCCTAAAAATTTTAAAATATGAAGATATAAAAAGCACAACCAAACTAGTAAATTCAAGACACGAGCTTCTATCGTGTAATCATAAACGTTGGTTTAAATTTAATAAATATAAACCACCTTAAATCATTAAAAATTACTCATTAGTAAAAATAGATTTTTTTTTTTTTTTTTTTAATAAATTAAGTTAAACCAATTACCGCCCTTAGACTCGTAAATCAAATAATAAATAAAGCCATGACAATTATCTCCCTTTAAAAACTTGCAAAAAAAAAAAAAAAAAAAAAAAAAACTCTCTCTCTATAGATATTAACTGTAGCGTCTCTAAATCAAAATACGCTAACGGAAACAATTTACTGCACGAGCGTCGCCCTTTTAAAATTCATCATTCAATAAAATAAAAAGCTATAGCAAACATCTAAATGACTACTTTAAATACAGTTCCTGATTTCAAAAAAAGAAAAACCAAAAGGTAATTATATATCTATATATTTTTAAATCAAATTTATTATGTAAATTCAAAAATATATTTTTTTTTTCTACTCATTTCTATCTCTAACCTATACCAATTTTCTTATTAATTTTCTTATAAATTTTATATCCAAACCTTTTACTTCAATTTTTCAGATTCATCTGCCTTACTTTTAATGCTAGGTTTATTTTTGGTGTCTTTTCAATTCAATAGAAATCCTCCTAAATTTGCTGATGAGGAGACTGTGCTTACCAAAAAAACTATGTATAATTATTCTACGTGACTTCATGTATACCACAAATAAAAAGCACGGATTTCCGAAACGATCGTACAGATAATTGACTTTGTTGTTGTTCCTTCTTATGAAACTGATTTTTAATTTAATTAAATTTTGATTTTTAAATTTTAAAAATTTTAAAACTTTTAAATTGTAAATCACATTACTTAATATATATATATATATATATATATATATATATATATATATATATATATATATACTGGTATAATGCTCTGAAAGTGTTAAAGCCTTTCATTGAGCTTAATCTTGCCAAGTGGAAAATATATATTTATATCATTAGTATACATTTTATAATTTAAACCATATATATATATATATATATATATATATATATATATATATATATATATATATATATATATATATATATATTGTGGGGGGTGTACAAAAGTATATTTTTGTATCAGTATATTTTTTAATAAATTGTCCCAAACTATTCAAGGTAAATGGTAGATGAATATCAACATTTGACAATAAGACATATACGCAACTAAAAAATATTATCGATTATTCCAGTAAGCAAGTTTTTATTCATTTTTCTTCCCCAAATAAAAAATATTACGTGCACTTTAATATCGTTTCGCGCATGCAGAAACAACCGGAAATAGAATGTGTATATATATAAGTTAAAATATATATATGGCAATTAAGCTAAGCAGAACATTCCGCGTGTCATTCTCGCGAGAATGACACGCGGAATATTCTGTGTAGCTTAATTGCCATATATATTTTTCAATTTATTACCTATCTCTACCTATATATTGAGTACTGTTGAAGTAAATACTGAAAATTTACGCATAAAATTATATATTAATTTATGTGATTGAATGAAGTATATATATATATATATATATATATATATATATATATATATATATATATGCGGCGTTTCCCAGCAGTATTAGTATTTGTATTTTAGATATGCAATTAAAACATTATTATTGTTAAATCTATCAGATACCTTATATTATTTAGATTATTCGGACCACTGCTCTCAACTTCAGTGTTATGCTTATAACATCCCACCTTCTTCAGATGTATCTTTTCTAATTCAGTTCATAAGTATGGCCGAAATCGGATAACGTACCAATTAAAATCATTCTGGTCATTGAAGTTTCAATCTTCGGTGTGGGCGAATACAATTGCGAATTACTTAATACTTTTCCATTGGATTAAATTGAGAGATCCGTTGAAAATTATGCGCAAATTCTTGAATTCGATAGAAAGATTGCCGGGTAACGCAAGATGCACTTAAAGAAGGTCGGAGGCTACATCAGCTGAAACGTTGTTGTGTGAATAACACTAAAGATGAGAAAAGTAGTCTGAATAATCCGAATGATATAAATGATTAATCCTCATCTCAAATGTTCAGAAACATAACACCAGATACCATTTTATAATTACGTTCACAGCTTGCCTGCGTATCCTGGTAGTGAAGTTATTGTTTATTTGACATTAGAAATAGCATAGAGAAACTAGAAAAATTAGTTTCACAAAGCAATTCATTGAAATGGTGGACTTGTTTTCTAAGAAACTGAAATGCGTCATCGTAGATGTAAAATTTGTGGGATCCTTCCACCGCTTCAGTAAGTACGTCCAAGGATGGAGTACTGTTGCCACATCTTGGCAGGAGCTGCTAGAAGCAGCGTATCCTACCTTGACAGAGTTCAAAATAGATTTCGTAGCTTAGTGGGGAATGCCCTTTTCTCTTCCCTGCAACCTCTTTCCCACAGAAGAGACGTTGTAAGCCTGCCTTAGTTTTAGCGTTTTTTCATGGCAAATGATCGCCTGATCTCCAATCTCTGGTCTCCCTCCCCAATCTTTCACAAAAACCACTCGTCTAACTGAAACCACTGTCAATAAATTTCTCCACTTTTTATCTGTGCCTAAAACAAAACGTAGATTCCATGAACAAAGGTTATTTCGTAGAACTGTATGCCTATGGAACTCTCTTCCATTTGCCTATTTCCCACCTGACTGCAATTTGGTTGTCTTCAAGTCCAACATAAACAAATCCTTGATGAACCGTCACTTTAAGTAATCCAATTTACCAAATTTCCATTACTAACGATTATTACGATATTATTCCATTGACTACTGTACACTCAATAACCCTTATCCTCGAGTGGCCTCCAGGCCTTTTATAAGTGGTGACCCCCCATGTAAAAAAAAAAGATATGTATGTTTTTCGGGGTATTCACAAAATAGTATATTGAAATGACTGATTTGTTTTATAAGAAACTGAAATTAAGTAGAACATATTTCATTTACTGGAATGCATGTTATTTAATCATAAAATAGTTTTGTAATAGTTTATGTAAATATATGATTTTTCTACATCGGATTTTAATTTCACTAATTCATTAAATTGGTCATATTTTTCTAATAAACCGAAATGCATGCTAGTGACTTTTTTTAATTACATAAGTAAGTACATAAAACGTATACTTTTTTATACGTACTTTTTTTTTAATTCGAAATAAACGTAAACGTATTGTAATTGTATAATATTTTATTTTTATTTTTTAGAATCCTTTGAGATGAGGCTTCATAATTCGTGTATTTTTTTTATTTTTTTTGTGTGGATTTTTATCCTCACCTTGTTGTTTCACCAAGTTTCGACCAACTCATCCACCTGGCCTTTTTCATGGATAGAAGCATTGGATTTCTACGGTTCCGGTGACGTATTGTCTGAAGATAACGGTTTCAATCCTACTCAGAGGATTAGTTGGCAAAAAAAAAACCGTGATGATACAACAACTATGGAAGGCAGTATATAATGGAGATACAGTTACAGGACTCAGAATTTCTATCCCATCGTGATTAACAACTTGAGGAAGACCAGAGAATAAGTTGGCTGAAACTTGGTGAAATAACAATTAAGATAAGGATAACAGTCCGCAAAAAAATTGTTGTAAATTGGATTTTTATTTCAAAATAAGATACCGTGAAAGCGAAGAACCAACCAACGTTTATCAATTATATTTCAAGTTTTGCATGCAAGCACACACGCACACACACACACACACGCACGTGCACACAAACACACACAAGTGCACACACAAACACACACACACACACACACGTGTGTGAACACACACGGCCGCGTGTCACGTAATTCCATTCAAAATTAGATATCGAATTATTACTTCTACATTTTTCAAACAGAACGTCACATGAACCTTATGAGCACTGCATGTCAGTCAAATTGTCATTATTTTATACTTCAATCATTAAAATTCACATCAAGAATAGAAATATCGATCTAATTACAAATCATTAAATAGAAATATTGAACTGGTTGACATTTTGAGAATTGACATGAAATATCCGAGATATTTTGAGTATGATTTGTCAGCTTTAAAATATCTTATATAAACTTAAAAATAAAAATCAAACATTAAAGAAAATAAACAAAATGAAAGCAAAACTAATCGTGATTTTGATTTCGTAATTTTAAAATAATTTTAATAGATATTTTTTATTTAGTAATTTTTAACTGATTTTAATAGATATTTTTGATTTAGTAATTTTTAACTGATTTTAATAGATATTTTTGATTTAGTAATTTTTAATTGATTTTAATAGATATTTTTTATTTAGTAATTTTTAACTGATTTTAATAGATATTTCCTTAACGAATGGAACTGATTTTTACGGTTATGACGTTTTACATATCACATATTATTCTAAAAGTTCGATAATCATTCCGAATAAGCTCGTTGACTGAGAGGTCTAAAACAGTGTTTAATCTCTAGATAGCTTTCTTTTTTTTACCTATTACACCCCCACACATAAACACACATATATTTATTGCTTTATTTTTTATAAATACTCTATTGTCTTTAAAATTCCTTAATTTTTATTTATTTCTGTACAATTTTTTAGTTAGTTTTTGACTATGCTATTTACTCCTTAACAAATGAGGGTTTTGGATTCTTTGATTTTTTTGTCTCTTCACATCCATCTAAAACCGGGGTTGGAAATTATTTTTTCTTATAGACACCATTTGCGTGAAAGTGTCTCCTAATCTAAATAGTTGTGTATGTACGCATATTTCATGTATCATTGTTTCTGTCCAGTTTTAAAAAACATCGAAACTCCCTGTAAGGGTAGCTGAGCGTTTAATCAAGGTTTACGTAATCACCAACCATTAACCTCTCCTGAATCGGGTCAGCTTAAGTCCACTGGCAAGGAGAAGTCCAAGACCACTGGGAACGATGTCGAGATAAGCGGATACATGTATAATTAAAATGTAAAAAGCGATAAGTACATTTCAGGGTTATTAAACCTCCTTCGTTTATAGCTGAACCCTCTTCCAGTTTTTCTAACTTGTTTATGCGTAGTTTTGAAAAAAATAGATATAAAGGAATGCTTCCTAAAGTGAGTTTTCGTATGTTCTTTCCAGATATCTTTTGTTAGGCAATCATTTACCTAGAAGATTTAAGGTATGCTTGAAAATCTTGATTGTCTGGATAAATGGAGAAATGGTCGTAAAAATGGATATCTTTACTGAAGAATGAAGATATAGTCGCTGAAATCTGTTTTTTTTCCTATTTCTCCGTCTATGTCTCTCTCTTATATATATATATATATATATATATATATATATATATATATATATATATATATAACAATTTAAATTATTTTTAAATCATATTCCAAATAAAAAGAATACACAAAGATATTAAAGTTGTTTACAGCTTTTTCAAAACAATGACTTTTAGACAACAAGATGTACCGAGCCTTTGTACAATGGATCTGTTCTTGTAATTTAATGAAGAGTAAACGTGTGGATATTTTTCCTAATTATTTTTCTAGGTGCACATGAAATATCGTGCTGATGAGAGTGGCTGTTTTAATATATTTTATGTTGCAATATATGACTAAAAATGAATACCGTTTCGATTCAGCTACAAACAACTTCATTATTCTCGTTTGATCAATGATCAAATAAATGGCAGGCTAGTCAATTAAAGATAGACTAAGCCGTGACTAGTGAATATTTTGTGTTATCTGCTACAAAATGACATACATTTCAAGATCTTATGTAGCATTGTTTGCTAAGTCGCACGCACACACACACACACACACACACACACACACACACACACACACACACACACACACACACATATATATATATATATATATATATATATATATATATATATATATATATGGTTTTAAATAAAATACTAGGCGGAAGTTTCTCGAGAGCTCTTTCGGCTATCAGGAGTAAATCGATAGCAATCTAAATAATATTGTAACGAAAATAAAGAGTTCTATTGGGGAACTTATTTAATGTGCCAACGTACGGGGACATTAATTAAATTTATTTACGTTTAAAAACGATTAAAAATGTTGGCACAACGAGGGAGAAAAAAAAAGCGGGAGAAAAAATTGGAGGGGGTGTAGGTATGGGAGGGGGATGATAGAAGGGAAGATAGTCGTTTCAGTCATGAGGGGGTTCTCCTCCCCTGACTGAGGAGGGAGCGAGGTGTTGGAACAGATATCATACTATGGTTCTAGGTGTCTCCTAGTGTTGTTGGTTTCGAGGTTAAGTAGGGTTGGTATTGTTCAGTGTGTTGTATTAGAGATAGGGGTGTTATGTCTGTGTGTGGTTGTATGCGCGCACGTGTGTGTGTTTTAATGTGTCGGTTCTGATTTATGTGTGGGTGTGTATATGTGTATGTGTATGGGTGTGCATGCGAGTGTACCTTGCATTTCATGTTTTTGTGTGATGGTATTAGGTTCTGTTCAGTTCAGGAGTGAATTTGGTGAAGTTTTTTTCCTGTGTAAGTAAATAAAAATAATTGTCTGTTTGGCATTATTTTGAAGCTGTTTCCACTGCATGTGTGTACGTGTTTTGAAACATAGAGGTGTCTGTTATCTGCCAAATCAAATACAAAAGCAATAAAAATTCAGCATACCAATGTATAATAAACACTTACAAGCCTCCACCCCTTGGAAAAACTTCAAACTAACTACGAAAATCGCCATTTTTACACATTTGAAAATAATTTCTGACAAGGACGCATCACAGACCGTCTGAAACGCGCGTAAACGATTTCAATGACTTAAAAACATTATTACAATGATGCAAACATAATTCTCAATGAAAAACCAAGACACGGAATAATAAAATAATGTTAAAAAATACACATTGTTGGTGACTACATTTTACTACTCCCTTATTTAAATATATATATATATATATATATATATATATATATATATATATATATATATATATATATATATATAATTAAACAACTGGTCTCGTATGTTAGTATTTAAAAACAACATTGTTACAACGTGTCCCATACATTTTAATGCCATAATCTTGCAAAATGAAACTCTTATATTAGCTAACACTATAGCCGAATGGTGATCTGTGGCTGGTGCCCTCTCTTCATTTTCTTTGACGTCGGGCGTTTTGGTTAAAACATTGAGAAAATAATACAACTAATTTCCAGCTCTCACATCCTATTTATTTATATATTTAGCCGATA
This sequence comes from Euprymna scolopes, assembly GCF_053919585.1. NCBI lineage: Eukaryota > Metazoa > Mollusca > Cephalopoda > Sepiida > Sepiolidae > Euprymna > Euprymna scolopes. The sequence goes on from NC_136483.1 coordinate 118,217,872, forward strand.
TCGATTAGAGTTATTTTCATTCGCCTAATCAGTTTGGAATTACAGCGAAAAACTCGAACGTGAACTTGTTTGTCATTACTGTGCAAAATAAGATGCATCTAAAAGTTGCGAAAAAATGTCACAACTGTTTTAAAAATTCTAAAATCTCGTTCCTTCTGTTTCGTATTTGGGTGTTGCATGTCAGATTTGGCGACTGGATTATCTAATTTTAAAATGTGTGTAGCAGGTAATCATGTTTGTACGAACGACGATGCACACTAGCTGACCCGTGTTTTGGCATCGTTTATATTTGGAACAAAATATTATTATTTGTTAGTATCTTGGACGTCTTTGCAAGATTACGTTCGAATCCGTTGTTTTCAACTAAAAACGTTAGAAGCTGATTATTTGTAATATGCGTTCGAACGTTTTCACAAAATTACGTTCGAAATTATTTTTATTTGAAAGAATGTAAATTGATCTTCTGAATCTGAAGAAAAATTAAAAAGACAAAAATGAAAAATGGACAAAATATTGACGAAATAAAATTCTCCCCATCTCTATTTAAATTCTACACACAATTTGACGCACACACATAAAAACACTCACAGAGAAAGACATGATGTCGATTAAAAAAAAACGTAATTCACCGATGTATTTCTCACTCTGTCTTATTGAAAGAAATGCCGAAGCGTACATATGTAATCGATTAAATCAATTGGAATTTAAAATGTCAATGATATACGTACCCACAGATGAACATGCACACAGACACACACGCACACACACACACACATACACACACATACACACAGGCGCACACGCAAATTTTGTAACAAACGAAAATTGCTGTATGTCTTGTTCTGTATCTTACTAAAGCAAATTCCGGGTCAATCAAATCGGAAAGAAATATAATTTTTCAATAGCAAAGACATTCCGATAAATTTGTTAGTTGATTCTTATAGTATATTTCAAAACAAAAATATCGGAAGCGAACAGCCACCAACAGAAATAAATGCATTCATTTAAAATAAGCAACAAGGAAATGGCGGTAAAACGAATGTCAGCTACCCCGCGATCAAAACGTGGGTAGAAATCTGCAACTTTGCAAGCTTGTTTTAGAAACAGAAGTTAATGGGTTCATGTCTCGATCTGTATCTTACTGAAAGAATGCTGAGTCGAATATAATATGCAATCAATTAAATCGATGCGAACTGTCACCGATAAATGACGTAACTGACTGGACCATAAGAATCAAATATCGATTTGTCAGATGCATTGCAATTTATAACCAACGCGAACAAGATAACTTTATATGCTACATGTGTGTATGTATATGCATGTCTGTGTATTTAAGAGATTAATGCCGTTTGCTTAAAGCATTGTCTAGTGTGTATATAAAGGGAATTTTTAAAATGGAATAAAAATGCAGAGGTGTAACGGATAGATATAAACTGAAGCAAATTAATACATCGGAACAATGCATAGAAAACATGAAAATATAGAAAACGAAAAGAATGAATAAAAACACGAAGAAAAATATGAAATAAGATGTTTTTCTTCATTTTTGCAATTCTTATCTGTCACTTTTATTTATTCAGGCCATTTGACTTTGAGGATATTAATAGCTAAAATTTAGTGTAAAAAACATATATAGTCGTGTGAAAATACGCTTATAGCTAAGATACACATAGATTTTTGCATTTCGCTCAGTAAAAAAAAAACTCACCAGATTTAATGTCTGATGAGCTCTTGCTGAACAAAACGCAAATATTTCTGTGTAGCTTATTTTCATACAACTACCAAGCTCTATATTGAGCACTATCGTAGTAAATACTCCACAACGTACATATTGCGAACGGATAAGAAAAAATGGAATTATTATGTTCGAACAAATTTTATTTGAAATAACACTTAATACTACGAAATGCGTTACAAAAGTAATGCCTCCTATTTTTTGCGTATTCTGCCTGAATAGATCAGAGAGGATAAAAAATTGCAGAGTTATAATGACTGATCGTATGCATTTATGACTTGAAAGTTTGATCTCATTTTGTTGCATAAATTGACGGTGTGAGCATCTAAGAAAGCAATCCGCGTCATGGACGTGCGTTAGAAGCAGAGATGCGTCATTGAATTCCTGGCAAAAGTGCATTGAGAATGATGGTGACTATGTAGAAAAATAAATTCTGAAGCACAAAGGTTCGGTTGTTTTAATGGTACCACTCTTGTTTTCGTAGTTCTTCAACTTTTTATAATAAAAATAGGAGGCTTTATTTTTGGAACGACCCTTGTATGACAAAGCGCGCCTCGGGCACCCATGTACAACAAGCGTTCATCGATGACAAAAGTACTTTGAGAATGGTGGTCACTATGTAGATAAATACATTCTGAAACATAAAAGGTCGCTCGTTTTAATCTTCGTAGTTTTCAACTTTTTGAGTTAAAAAAATAGGAGGTTTTATTTTATCATCGTAGTACAGAAAAAAACACGCTTGGTTTTATATTTCGCTGTTGTGTCTATTTTTTATAATGTTGCCATTTTGAAGAAAATCGATCACGTGGATTATCGTAGCGGAATAGAACTTTATTGTTATTTTGAAACGGATGGATGAAACGATGTGAGATGAAAACGGTGTACAAGGAAATGTATCTGCCTAAAGCCACATTGTATTTTTCGATTGAATTAAAAAAAAAAGTCTCGGATATCGGTTAATAGTGATAATACAACCAGTGGAATAGCAACACATTTTCAGATGAAAAGCTAGCAAACAATTAGAATTGGCAGAAGGGTCAAAATACATGATTGGGCTGGAATGGTTTTACTTAGTTTGTGAAATGGGATATAGAAAATTCTACAGCAGATTTACATCTGAGTCTCCATTCCCGAAGATGAAAGAAGCTGCACAATCAAATCTGTCTTTTGTGGATGAGTTTGGTTCGCCTTTGTTCGATTGTATTTCTACACAGGACGAAATCACACTATAAAAATATCACCCTCCGCCCTGAAACATAGAGTCAATCATCGTGCTGATGAATGGACTTCAATAAAAATGATGTTTGGCGTCATTCATAATTGAGAATTTATGTGCTCCATTTTGAACAGAATAAATAACCTAGGATTTCTGTGAAATTTTAACTAACTTTCCAGTGAGTATAAGGGGAAAAGTATAATTCTCCAAAGAAATCATTCTGGACACTTTTGATGCGCTGACCTTTCCATCTCACAGTCCGACCTTGTGCCACATCTCCCATTTAATACTATGTAGAGTAGATATACCAGAGAAACCTGCGGTAAAGTATTTCTATAAGGTGTCCCAATAAAATGTATACACTCTTTAAATGACCATAAAACCAACATTTTTTATAAGAAAGAACAGTTTCATACATCAAAATACTGTTAACTAATATAGAAACTACCTAATTATTGAAAGTGTGCAAATTATTGGCCATTGTGGTCCATGAACAGCTGACAACGCTCACTGATTGAATCAAAAACGTTCTTAATCAGTTCAGTTCAATGGTTGCTTTCAACTCATTCATTGTAGCTCGTTTTGTGGTGTAAACTCTGTGCTTAACATGCCCCCCTCGATCCATTGGGGGGTCAAATCCGGTGAGCGTGGACAGTACTCGATACTTCCTCTTCGTCCTAACTATTTGTTTCGCAGGTGACTATCAAGATATGCTCTTACGTCATGATGATAGTGGAGAAGTGCTCCATCCTGCTGGAAGTGCCATTCTTTATTCCTAAACATCTCTTGCGAACGTGGCATAGCGTATTCATGTAGCAAGTTGAGATAATTTAAAGAGTGTATACATTTTATTGGGACACTCTGTATATACGGCTTGCAATGACTCGCACCAACAACATAATTTGATCCTGAGACAGGCCATTGTGAAATTACCAGATTAGTATTGGAGTTAGTCATTGTTTTTTTGTGAGGGGGGGGATACAGTTAATCAAATAGAAAAGATTAATTGCCGCAAAATTATTACTAAACATCAATTATATTATTATTTTGTTCTATCTGGGGATGGGGAATCCTAACGGATTCCAGACATTCACCTGCTATCTCATGCACCCCAACTGAGAGATCTTTTTAAAGTTCTCACCGTCCCGGGTATATTTGTATGGTAGATTTTTTTAACTTTATTTCATGAGTTTAGTTGCTCTTATAATTACTAGAATTATTGAGATCTTCCTAAGATTCCAATTTCTTTTCATGCCATACATAAAAACTTGGTATTCCGTTATCTTTTCCCCCTCAGTTCTGTTTAACATAATCATTAGGAACACTAACTCTTTTCTCCTTTTTGTCTTATATCACCATGTCAGGTTCAATACCCCGTTTCTATGTATCCATCTGTAGGAATTGCATAGTCATAGTGGATGGTGTTGGACTTATTTCCACATCCATTCAAATAATAAAGGTTGTTAATTGTATTAACATAGAGTATTATTCTCCTTTGAGTGAGTGTTCATTTTATCCCGCATGAGCATGGTATTTGTTTTAATTTGAGACTGAACTTTCACAATAGAAAACAATCATGGATTTCAATCGAATGCTATGACGCTGACGCACTCGACCACTTGACTTGCACCAATGACATATTTTTATCCCGAGACAAATACCTAGATTTTATGATCAACAGTAATATGGAGTGTTCGTTTAAACGCTATGGTGTCTATCTCTCTTGTATGTACGTACATACATGTTGGCTATCAACTCATTAATGAACATGACATTGATCAGAATCCCAATCAATAATTTTAGTCATTGTGAAAATGCTAATGACGCTTAAATCCAGTCAGAGACTTGCAATGCTTAATGCAAATTTCACATACAATTGTTTTGAAGCTAAACATTGTTCTGTTTTGCGCTATTTGTTTACATTGCTCATGTGTATTTATGAGGCAAGTGAAACGGCAGAAATCGAAACTATTTGCTGAAAATCGATTATAATTAGTCAAAGATCATTCATTTGGACTCTTTTTGCGATTAATGAAACCAACAATGAAGAAACGTACAATGCCCTACGCCTCTCATGAAATTTAATGAGACTATGGATCCGTTAGATACGAGGCGTGTGCACGCGTTAAACGAGCATAAGAAGCAATAATAAGTCAAAGCCACAGTTCTAACGTTCCGATCTTTGTGAGAATGCCAGTGTTTTGTGTTTTGTGTCTTCTAGAAACTTGCAAAACATAATGTAGACTGGCTAAAGAATTAATTAGTGGAACGGTAAAAGAATTAATTAGTGGAACGGTTAAAGAATTAATTAGTGGAACGGTTAAAGAATTAATTAGCGGAAAGGCTAAAGAATTAATTAGTGGAACGGCTAAAGAATTAATTAGTGGAACGGCTAAAGAATTAATTAGTGCAACGGCTAAAGAATTAATTAGTGGAACGGTTAGAGAATAAATTAGTGGACGGTTAAAGAATTAATTAGTGGCATGGCTTAAGAATAAATTAGTGGAACGGCTAAAGAATTAAGTAGATGAACGGTTAAAGAATAAATTAGTGGAACGGCTAAAGAATTAAGTAGTGGAATGGTTAAAAAATAAATTAGTGGAACGGTAAAAGAATAAATTAGTGGAACGGTTAAATAATTAATTAGTGGAACGGTTAAAGAATTAATTAGTGGCACGGCTAAAGAATTAATTAGTGCAACGGCTAAAGAATTAATTAGTGGAACGGTTAAAGAATTAATTAGTGGAACGGTTAGAAAATAAATTAGTGCAACGGTTAAAGAATTAATTAGTGCAACGGTTAGAGAATAAATTAGTGGAACGGTTAAAGAATTAATTAGTGGCACGGCTTAAGAATAAATTAGTGGAACGGCTAAAGAATTAAGTAGATGAACGGTTAAAGAATAAATTAGTGGAACGGCTAAAGAATTAAGTAGTGGAACGGTTAAAGAATTAATTAGTGGAACGGTTAAAGAATTAATTAGTTTTGCGTCATTTGTTCAGCTGACGAGTGAGAACTGAACGGCTATGAATCTTCTTGCGCGCATTTATATTTCGATAAAATAAAATAAAAGTACGTAAAATGGTCGAATATAGTCAAGATCGACCTAAAGACGTAAGTGAGGTTGGCACTCACGTCTAAGGATAATTGTACATTCCACTTATATTGGATCACTATCTTATAATGCTGAACGTTAAGCAAGGGAAAATGAGATTCCATTTGTTAATTCTTTGATAAGACTCGTTCAAGAATTAAACTTTTTTCTCTCGATTCATGAGTGAACACTCTTACCATTATGCCAAATGGGTTGGTTAGATAAAAGAAGATAAAAATAATGAATGTCTAATTTATCAAAACCTCGCTCACGTGATGTACAGATGAGTTTATCTCGTACTTTTGTTAATACAGATTATCTACTAAAGAAATAGTTTATAGCAAATAAAAATTAATAAATAAAAATATAACAACATAGTGTGGCTACTACATTTGCTAAGAGTGTTTGCTGATGGGAAGGAGTTCAATCCTCGGTCGCGTAAAACACGTAAAATGTTACATGATGCTCCAGTACTAAACATTCAACAACATTAGGTGAGCATTAATGGTAAGTGGAATCATTTTTAGAAAGTTGCGGTGACCGCAATACCACATCTATTCTAAAAGTTTTCTCGAAAACTACTCGATCGATCTGGCTGAAATGTTGTATGGACCTTTGTTATGATAAGGTGCAGCGAACTTAGTATTTGGGTATGGCATAAAGGTTTACTTAATCAGATATCCAGCTACGATATAGCTGGAAATGTTTTCTTAATTATTAAATCATTTCTCTCTGATAGGTTCATAAGAGTAGTGGTTGATGGGCAGAAATTAGAAGCTCACAGTATTAATGCTAGAGACCCTCAGGGATACATCCTGGGCCCAACTCTCTTCCTGATCTACATCAATGATCTTCCAAATAACATCCTAAGATCATTCTTTGACATTTATGCTGGCGACACTGCCATCTATGGCAACACATCAAAGGCCGTAAATGACCCTCTCTGACTCTCTCTCTCCTCTTATCTTGAGGATGGAGAAAGTGGTGGCTGGTTACTTTTAATGCATCTAAAACCAAGCTCCTATTTTTACATTGTCACCGCCGCTATGATCGTCATCTGGCATCAATTGAAATGAATGGCTCTGGTTTTGGCGAGGCTCCATGTTTTGATAAGCTTCTGGGTTTGACCTTTACTCCTGATCTGAAATGGAACACAAGCATCAAATCCGTTGCCAAGGTCGCGGGAAAAATGGTAGGATCCTTCTACCGCCCCAGTAGATATCTCACTTCTAATGCGATTCTCTATCTATATAAAAGGCGAGTACGTCCAATGATGGAGCACTGTTGCCATGTCTGGGTATAAGTTGCTATAAGCAGCTTATTTTGCCTTGACAGAGTCCAAAATAGACTTTGTACCTTAGTGGGGGATGCCCTTTTCTCTTCTCTGCAACCTCTTTCCTACAGAAGAGATGTTGCGAGCCCGTCTCTGCTTTATCGTTATTTTCATGGCAAGTGCTCGTCTGAGCTCTAATCGTTGATTTCCCCTCGCCAAACTTTTACGAAAAACTCGTCTAGCCAAAATCACTACCAATAATTTCCTCCACTCTTTATCTGTGCCTAAACCTAAAACTGAACAAAGCTTCTTTCTTAGAACTGCACGCCTGTGGAACTATCTTCCATTTGGCTGCTTTCCAGCTGACTACAATTTGATTGTCTTCAAGTCCAACCTAAACAATTCTTGATGAACCACCCCCTAAGTAATACAATTTTACAAAACGTCTACTACTTACGATTATTACGCTATAATCCCATTGACTACTGTACACTCATTAACCCTTATCCTCGAGTGGCCTCCGAGCCTTGATAAGTGGTGAGTCCTATGTAAAAAAAAACAAAAAACATCGATTCGATGCACAGTATAGATGAATAGGGATTAATAGGGTTTAGTCACTACAATACCACATTTATTCTAGAAATTTGGCATAAATCCCCCATTTTAAGACAACGGGTTCGTTTTTCCCGTTTTTAATCGGCAAAAAGTTTTGTATTGTAATAATAAAAATAAACCTGTAAAATTATATTTCAAAATTAACTAAAGAGAAAGAGGAAAATCAAGTTAACTAATTAACTATACGAAACAGCCAATAGAGGATGGAAACTGTTAGTAAAAAAATCGATATATTTTTAGGGGTAGGTGTACGGTTGACGAAATTAGAAAGATTGTTATTAGTTTCTTTCAATGTTTCAAAACATGAACTGTATGGTCTTCGTCAAAAAAAATCTCGAAGTTGTTAATTGCTAATAACACATCATTTTTTTTGTCTAGGATCAGCATGAATTTTTTTTTTATTTGAAGACAAAATTCACGCAAGTAAATGATCATGGACCTTAATTGGATACTATGATGTAGACGCATTCGACCCCATGTGCAGTGTGAAAAAATCGCTCTTCATCCCTTAGTAAAGTTGTTAATCGCATATTTTCCAATTTCTTCGGGTAATTGACTTATGGCAAGTTCTTGGAAGCAAAATCCCAGGCCGTTTTCAAATTGTACACATTCATTCATTTCTACCATGAATGGCAATTTAACAGCCAGAACTTTCTAAACTGATATGTTAAAAGTGATTATCGTAAATAATCCGTGACATTATGTCTGTACTACAGCCGAGTCAACACACACACACACACGCACACACATGCACACACACACACACACACACACACACACACACACACACATATATATATATATATATATATATATATATATATATATATATATATGGAAGTCCTACTCATTCACATAGGCAAACCGACTATCAAAGAGGCTCAATACGAAAGGGAAGGCACGCTTAAGTGCTTTTAATGTTTTTAAACGATTTTAAACGACTTTTCAATAAATTCACTAATCGCAATTTTTTAATTCTTCATTCGCCTGAAGATCATTAATGGAAGTCGAAACCATTCGCAACTATTGCAAATTTCTTTTTAAACTCGAACAGAATGTTCGAACATTATCCCGCCAAATGGAAAAGATGGACCGCAAGAGAAACAAACAGGAATTATCCCTGCCGTTCAATGAAAATGGACTCTGATTTATGAAAGTATGATAGGTTATGAAAAGGAAGGGCTGTAAAGAGATAGCTTCGAATTTGGAGGTATCAAAACCAAAGCAAAATATGATGAAAGTAAAAATTAAATATATAAACCCCATAATTTATTATATTATACCTGTTCACACTGAAACACTTATTACAATATTCTGTGGATCTATATTAAAAAACTCTTGTTAAACTTTGTGACATATTTCCATTCTATGGAGGTCAGGCGCGAACGAACACCCCATAATTTTATTATACCATATTTCTTCAAACTGAAACATAATTATCAAAGTATACTTACGCAGATAGATATGAAAAGTCTTTATTAAAGTTTGTGCCTATTTCCATTCTATGGAGTTTGTGCCTATTTCAATTCTACGCAGACCCCACAATTTTATTATACCATCCCTATTTAAGTTAAAACATAATTATCAAAGTATTCTTATGTAAATCTATATCAAAAACACTTGTAAACGTTTTTTTTTTAATTTTTTATTTCCATACTTTGTGGACGCAGGCCCCACAATTTTAATGAATCATCATTATGCCAGATCAAACATACCCATTCCTGTGTCACGATACACTTCTATCATGATATGTGATCCGTTTTCTATAATAGTCAACCATATAGGAGCCTATTCGTGACCAGACACACAAACAGACGTTCAGCTTTATATTATAGAATATATATATATATATATATATATATATATGTACACATATACATGCATACATACATACTACACGTATCTTATAAATATTACAATATGATGGAACTGAATTTCCCATAAGTAATCAACAGTTGAACAAAGATAACTTTTTAATGCCGCTAGAATACGTGATAAAAAGCTCTTAATGATTTGACTTATTGCTGATAATATAATAAAATGGTTGCAGTAGCTGATAACATATTGAAGCATAAATGCATATTCAATAAGCAAAAACAAAGAAAGAATAAAACAGGGCGAAAAGGAAGAATAAATAAATGAAATGATATTGAAAATATATAGAAGAAAAATAAAAGAAGGGAAACGAAAGAAAAAGAACGAAAAAAATGGGAGGGGAATATAAGAAAAAGAGGAAATAAACTTAGAAAGAAGATCAATGGGGACAATAACGAAGAAGAAGCGAAAAGGAAAAAAAGAAGTAAGAAGAAAAAAGAAACATGGAAAGGAAAAGATCACTTAGCAGCAGCAGCAAAAGAAGAAGAAGAAGAAGAAGAAGAAGAAGAAGAAGAAGAAGAAGAAGAAGAAGAAGAAGAAGAAGAAGAAAAAAAGAAGGAAAACTTGCATTGTCTTTCTCGTTGTATGAAGCTTAAGGAGACATTTATCTCCCTTTCATCGCGGAAAGATGCGACACAAGGCCGGAAGTTTGCGATTGATAAACCAGCGCACAAGAGTTGCGTGCATTTTGAACAACAAAACGAATACCCCGTGTAGCATTTCTCATCAGGGGCGCATAATGCGATTAGAAATAAACGTATTAAAGAGAACTTCGTAAAACTACATAGAACCATACTTCATTCAAGCACAACGTTGCATCATCGAAGCAAGTCTTCCTCGAGTGTAAGAACACATTCTTACAAGGGAGAATATTTTCATCACTATGAATGCCTCTATAAAGAAGATTTACTGTACTAAGTGGTGACCAGTCTTAATTCTCTTGGTGAGATTCAGATAGTCCTTTAAAAAGAACGAAGTGAACCGAATATCTGTGAAGAAAAAAAAGAAGAAGAAGAAGAAGAAGAAGAAGAAGAAGAAGAAATATATCCATCACCCCATAACCTTGGAAGGGTTTGCTTGATTTCAGTAGATCATTTCACGTGTTTCCGGCCTTTTTCCGCGCCATTTAAATGTTTATTTCAATGTATCCTTCACTCGTTTAATTTTCAACTATTTTGGGCTTTATAAATAATAATAAATATACATAATATATTATTATATAAATAAATAATTTTTACATTTTTCAAAATCTAATCCAACGTCATCATAAAATATGCTTTTGCAATAAAAATCCATATGACGCCTCACAGAATGTTGACATTTAAACTCCATAAAAATTTTAAGGCCCGTTTGTCAATTAAGTTTATATTTTGTTATTAGCAGGCCGTCCGGCATTGCCCGGTCGTAAAATACGCTTAAATATGATATTTTGATTAAAGCATATTTCGTATTTATTATATCGGACCCAATATGTACTAATAATTTAAAAAGTTTTAAAAAAGATGACTCGTGCGCCACCAATGAGAATCGAAACCAAAACTTACGATTTACTTTTTCCTGTGACGATTATGCCTGAGTTATGAGGACAGGTTTGCTGCTAAAAATAAAAGCACGAACCAATAGCTATTACGTTACGCATGCATATTTGTAATGCCGTTAGTCTGGAAAATTCCGTTCTTTTTTATTTTCACACTTTTGTACCAACTTTCTTCGACTAAAACCCAAATATAAAGTTTCGCATGAGTTCGAATACCCTATTTATTAAGTTTCTTGCCTGTAGACCAAAAACTGACAGAGGAGTTTGGTAGGCAAAATTTTTTAAACAAATATATATACGCATACATAAATATATATAGAAACAGATTTGTGTTTACTATAAACATTTTATGCAAATATTACGCAAGTATAAATCATGTAGAATATCTGCATGAATATGATTACACGTAATAGTTAACTAAAGATGATCATCCCATTAGAAAACTGAAAAAAACTAATAGGGAATTAATTAAAATGAATGTTTAAAAAATATGCAAATTAGCTAGATCTTTTGCAGATGAATGCAATTCCATGACTCATATATAACAAAGTTGTATATTTTTTTTAAATAAATAGAAAAAGGGGTTTTAATATGAATATCAACACACACAAAAAAATAAACTTATAAGAGTATAGATATGCATAAAAAGGTCTTTGCGTAATAATGAAATGAAACTAAAAAATCAATAAGAAAACAGAAAGGAAAAAAACGAAAAGTGAATTTATAAAAAGTTCGTTTTTAAATGAAAATACAATTTAGTTATTGTTTTTGAAAGTCACAACTAATTATATAAGGAAGTTGTATTCACTTTTAATGGACTTTTAATATCAATGTCAGTGCGACATATAACTGAACTTTATACACAAACACACATATATTATATATATATATATATATATATATATATATATATATATATATATATATATATATATGCTAGAACTTTTTCATCCAAAATGCTATGCAATCTGTGTGTAATAGTCGAATGAAACCAATCATATAATAAAAATCCATAAAAAAAATAATAATTGATGAATGAAAATTCGTTTTTCTCAGGAATATACAAATTAGTTCATATTTATGAAGTTGCTCTTTTATCTATGACTGAATATATTTAGAAGTGTGTTTTAATAATTGTTTATATAGAAAAAGTAGACTTTTAATATCAATGTAAGTGCGACAAAATAATCCACTTATAAATGTATATAGGTATAACCTATTATAAATTTCTATACTGTCTGTCTGTGGGTGTGTGTGTGTGTGTGTGACGCGATTTAAGTCAGCCTACAGGCAACCCACCCAGGCAATTTAGGTACAAAAATGAAGCTTATGACCCAGCGGATGTTTTAGTGATACTTACGAGGTGCGTGCAATAAGTAATGCCCCTGACCCACTTCCCATAGCAGTAGTGCAAAGAAACTTGGCACAGTCTTTCTCTACATAGGAAACACCCAGAGTTATGCATTTCTCCCATCGTTTGATGCAGCTCTGGAGACCGTTTTTGCAGAACACCCCAGGTTGGTCCTCCAACCACAACGTGACTTCAGAAATCAAGGCTACATCGTCTGGGAAACACTTTCCTTTCAAAAACATCATGTCTGGGAAGAGGTGAAAGTCAGAGGGTGCAAAGTCAAGAGAGTAGGCAGGATGGAAAAGGATTTCATAACCACACGCCCGTGCTTCTGATCTGGCGACATGCGAGTTGTGGACTGGAGCGTAGTCCTGCAAGAGGAGGGTACCTTTGCTGATCTTGCCCGCCTCTTGATTTTGATAGCTTCCCTTAATTTCCTCAAAAGTGAAGCATAATAAGCTCCTGTAATTGTAGTACCCTTTCCCAGGAAATCTGTCATCACTACTCCGTCCTGGTCTCAGAGGACTGTGAGCATGACCTTGCCGGCGGAGGGCTGCACCCTTGCCTTCTTTGGAGGTGGTGAGTCCAAGTGCTTCCACTACATTGACTGGGCTTTGGTCTCTGGATCATAGTGATGGACCCAGGTTTCATCCTGTGTAATCAGTCTTTTGCAAAACTTTGACTCATCTTCTTGGCACATCTCCAAATTCATCCTCGAGCACTCGACGCGTTCTCGCTTCTGGAATGGTGTGAGCAACTTGGGAATCCATCTGGCAGACACCTTATGCATCTTAGGCTATTTGACGAATCTTCCAAAATGGCAGCCTCAACTGGACGGACAGATACCTCATCAATGGCAGAAGGGGGGGACCAGGTCTGGGAGCTCTTTCCACAGACTTCTGGCCATGTTTGAATTCACGATGCCAGTGTTTTACAAGTCATATGATGGAGCATTATCACCATAAGTTTCTTTAATTTCATCAAAAGTCTCCTGTGGTGTGCGTCATTTCAAATACAAAAACCGGATCACTGCTCAACATTCAACAGGCTCCATTTCACACCTAACTCAGTTCAAACACCTGTAAAACAGAAACCACCATTAGTTCAGAGCTGTAATTTGCCACATAACTCGTAGAGATATAAATCATTGCACATGCAAAATTTCAGCTAGATCAGACAACTGAAAGTGGGCCAGGGGCATTACTTATTGCACGCCCCTCGTATATCCATGTTTGGTGTATGGAAATGCAAAATAAATGCAAAGAAATGCAAAGTAGTAGTGGTGATAGGAGTTAAATCGGTGGGTGTAGCATCAGTAGCCGTTAGGCAAATTAGTGGTGAGAGGCATTAATCGGTGGGAGTAGCAGCAGCAGTTAACGATTAATATTGGGTAAAAATACAAGATTTTTAAAAAATTACTTTCATTTTCTCCCTATGATAAAAAAAAAAAAAAGTAAGTTAGTGGACATACACGAAGGTCGTTTTTAATATTGGTTGAAAAATACAAGATTTTTTTTTGGGTTACTGATTAAAAAAAGGGGTGGACTTTCTCTGATTTGACCTGGGTGGTCAGTTTAGACCACCGGTCATTAAATAAAATAATATTTTTACTCATGTATTTCATTTTTTTTTCGTTAATATTGGTTGAAAAAAATACAAGATTTTTTTGTTTACTTTTTAAAACTAATTACTTTCATTTTCTCCGTCTGATTAAAAAAAAAAAGCGGACTTTCTCTGATTTTACCAGGGAAGTCAGTTTAGACAACCGGTCATTAAATTAAACTTTTACCCATGTATCTCAGATTTCTTTTTCGTTGATATTGATTGCAAAAAATACAATATGTTTTTTTTTCTTTTTAAAACTAATTACTTCCATTTTCTCCGTCTGATTACAAAAAAAAAAATGGACTTTCTCTGATTCAACCAGGTCAGTTTAGACCACCGGTCATTAAATCAAATAATACTTTTACCCATGTATTTCATTTTTTTTTTCGTTAATATTGGTTGAAAATACAATATATATATATTTTTTTGTTAAAGTAGTTCAAAGAGTCATCTCCTACAGGAGAACCGACGAAAAATAAGTAATTGCTAACTTTAGTTTCGTTAATATTGGTTGTGTAAATACACTGTACTTATTCGCTTTTCTTTCACAATATGCAGCCATCTGGCTGCAACGGGGCTACTTGTATATATATATATATATATATATATATATATATATATATATATATATATATATACACACACATGTGTGTGTGTGTGTGTGTGTGTGTGTGTGTGTGTGTGTGTGTGTGTGTGTGTGTGTGTGTGTAATCTATAACTTAGGATGAGTGATTTTTAATATTGTATGTATGAATAAATATATAATCGTGTTTCTCCCATGATTTATTATACTCTCTCCGGTCGCCATACAACAGGCCAATAGACATTACAAGTGAACCTATATAGAGATTTGGAAGACCTACAGAAAAGAGATCTGCGCTATGCAATCCTCCATATTGGATTTCTGCCGCTTTCTTTTATCGGATCGATAAAATAGCCTGGAAGAATCCCGCACACAGATTATTCGTTAGCTACCACACAAACACGTACACCATATATATATATATATATATATATATATATATATATATATATATATATATATATATAATGTTTGTGTGTGCGTGTGTATGAGATGCACAAACCGACTTTTCAACGTATCATGACTCCTCGAGATGGCTAGACAGTGATTCTTTTAAGATGAAATTTGAAACACAACTGTTATATATATATATATATATATATATATATATATATATATATATATATATATATATATATATATATATATATATCTGTTTTTTCTCCTAAAAATGAAGAAATATAATCTGAAAACTATAAAAGCATTTAAACCATCGATATTATTATAATTATATTTCAAGTGTCCTTTTCCCTTTTTTTCAAATTTTTTTATAAAAAAATAAATTAATATTCTGTTTTATACACCAATTTAAAACAAATGCACTACTTGCAACACTGCTGAGGGTATCTAAACGACTTAACAGGATATCAATTGTAAACGTTTTATTCTTCCAAGGTGAATCTGATGGTCTCTTAATCACTTTATGATTTTGATCCATCAAATTGACTCATAGATTTAGTCCATTTTTTAGATAGATTCAGGAAATATATTTTGTATTTATATAGAAAATATTTCCTGTTCATATACACATTTTTTCTACATACAATTTTTCTTGGTCTTCTATATAAAAGCGTTTCTTGTATTATTGTATTTAAGAAATGCTTTGATACAGAAGACCTTCAATTCAAGAAAAACTTGTATATCTTGCGTATGAACACAAAATAGGGTGTGGTGTTTTTTTATATATATTTAAACATATGTCGATGATTTTGATAGAGGGATTCAATTCGGTATTCAAGCAATGATAAGGGGGAGATTTGAAGATTATTTCTTTTCTTCTTAAATAAATCGCTGAGATTCGTTTTATTCATTGAGGAACTTTCGTAACCTCCAATTTTATATGGGCCATTTTGATGTTTCGATTCCTTCAAGCTCAGAAAGATACATATTATTAAAATACTAGTCTGGGTGCCCGACGTTGCACTGGTGTTTAGAGGTGAAATAAAAAGTCGTAGTCGGCAGGCAGGCCGTAACGCGAAGGTGGAAAAGAAAGTGACAGAAAATCTGACGTCTGCTACTCCATGACGGGACCGGAAGTTTAACGCGTGCGAATTAAACGCAGTCAATCAAAAAGATGACTTGCAGAAATGGTGTTGCTTTTACACCTCTCACGAAGGTCGTTTTTAATGTGGAAGAAAACCAGCTCCCCCAAAAAGGGGGGACTCTGGCAGTATCCAAATAAATAGTAATTGCCTCAGTATGAAGGGTTTCCCCAATATTAACCAAAGAAGAAGGCGTTGGCAGTTGCGTTTGAATAGTTTCACTTTATTTATACGAAAAATACAAACAAAAAGCCGACTCGACGGTGGGAATATTTTGAACTCGATCCCCCCCCCCAAAAAAAAAAGACAGAAACCGTGTCCGTTTGCGAATCTGAGATATCATGATCTAGGGAGTATGAGGAAACTTTTCCCGGAATCTAACCGACGCGAGATCCCGACGCAAAAACCTTTCGTGGACATACACAAACGCGCGCGCCCATTTTGCCTTTTATATATTAGCAAAAATAACTAGAACTAATTATTACTGTGAATATGTTCGAAGATTTATAAGATTTTGATCTCTCATGGCTTAAATAATTTTATTTTTTCACGATTTAAGATCCCACTTCCAAACAGATATTAAATGTCACTCATGTTTACCAAATAGAACCGCTATATCAATTTTTAATCAAGATATGATCATAAAACCTTTGAAGCCCCTGCCGTATGGCTTAAAACCGTACTGAGGAGATGATTCTTTGAAATTTAGAAGTCTGTGAGTTTTTCCCCCTTTGATCGTTGAGTAGACTCTCAACAGATAATCTGATAAAAATGTTGACACTGTGTAAAACTGCAAACTTCATGATGAGATCTGGCAGATATCGACAAGAATAAGGTCTGGCTATGAGATCACCATTGCCCTACGACTAGTCAATTTATCATTGGAATACACATTAGGACGCACATCACTAAAACCTACAATGTGGCTGCGATATGTTGATAAAACATTAATACTTCGGTTTCATCAGGAATATGGTCAAGGATTGGTGGAAAATGTGGATTGCATCCGTCCATCTGTACAATTAATCGAGGAGAGAGAACATAATAAAAAATATATCTGTTAAAAAGCTTATATATATCATTCTTAACTGATGAACAAGTAAGTTCTTCAAAATGTCAAAAGATTAATCAACAACATTAATGATTAACATATTAATAGATTTCTGTATATTAATTTAATTTATCTTTCTAGTTTCATATATACATATATATAAATGTAATATATATGTATGTGTGTGTGAGTGTGTATGTATGGTTGTGTGCGTGTGTGTGTATGTGTGTGCATGTAAATACAAGTGCGTTGCCAAAAATGTAACATAATTTACGATATTTGCTAGAATTTCGGCGAGCTTGTCTGCAACATAATTTCGCTGTTTCTTGTGGTACTTTTGGCAGTTGCGAATTATCAGCAATTGAATGAACGGACAGCTAATCGGCGGTCACACGGTGAAATCGTTGTTTCTGTATCGCGCGTTTATCGATCGGTCGAACTTAATATTATACTCTCTTTATTATTACCATTAGGTCGTGCCACACCACCTTACGATTGTATCGAAACGACTGACCGCCCAATCCAAATGAGTATATATATATATATATATATATATATATATATGCGTGGGTGGGCATATATATATATATTATATATATTTTGCTTTTGTATCTCTCTCTCTCTCTCTCTCTCTCTCTCTCTCTCTCTATATATATATATATATATATATATATATATATATATATATATATATATATGCGGGGTGGACATATATATATATATATATATATTATATATATATATTTTACTTTTGCATATATATATAAATATATATATGTATGTATATATATATATATATATATATATATATACATACATACATCATCTGAGGTGATTGTCTTCTAGAGGTTAAGCAACCAATGATGTTTAACGAGGTTAATATGAGTGCTCAATACCGAAGTGGAGCAAGGTATATTATTTGTTTTTCATAAGCAGTAATAAGAATGTTTCGGTCAATTAGTTACCAGTAATTAGAGACATCGTCTGGCGACACTGCTTATACGAAAACAAAATTTGCAATGAAACATACAAACATATAAACATACAAACATATAAACATACAAACATATAAATATACGAACACATAAACATACAAACGTATAAATATACAAATATACGAATATACAAAGATATAAAACTGCAGACATACAAACATACACAAATATTAAAATACAAACATAAAAACATATAAACGTGCACACATATAGACACGCAAACAAAAATATATGAGCATATAATTACACAAATAGAAAGACATAAACGCATAAGCATACAAATATATAAACATATATATATATATACATATATGTACATAAACATATAAACATACAAATATATAAACATATATATGCATATATATATATATATAAATAAACATATAAACATAAAAATATATAAACATATATATATATATATATACATATATGTAAATAAACATATAAAAATACAAATATATAAACATTTAACCACAGAAATTGAGAAACATATAAACCCACAAAGGAAGAAACAAAAGCATATAAACATACAAATATATAAACACACACACACAATTACATATATACATATACACACACACACATATATATATAAACATACAAATATATAAACACACGCACACACACATATATACATACGTATATAATACATATAAACATAAAAATATATAAACATGCACACACATATACGTATATAAAACATAAACATACAAATATATAAATATATAAATATACAAAATATTAACTTATAAACAAATAAACATAGAGATAGAGATCTCCGATTGAGTTTGATTCAGAGAAATTGGATAATAAATCCTGCGAATCCTTACGTTATTCATATATAATGGTGATTAAAAACAAGTAGAGTTATATATTTATCTATTACATGAAATAAAATAATATTTCCCTTACTCAATTGTCCGAAATGGCTTAATAAACAAATACTACATAAGATAAAGACTATTTCGTTATTCGTTTTCGCCCTAATTATTCGTGTCAAAAATGTACTTTTATGTTTTTTTTATTTTTTATTTTTATTTTTATTTATTTATTTATTTATTGCTTACATCAATCGATTTAAATGTTTGGGTCGAATCAATATGCATTTTTTTGCGGATCGACTTTGTAAATTTTTTGTGGCATATATAGTACTGCAGCCTCAAATGCCACGTTCATTTGTGTGCTAACGATACGGATGTCCATTATAATAATAATATATTACCACGAAAAATTTGTTTCATATTATTATTTAAATTAAACCCGCACATTTAGTAGTTACAATATTCACATTATTTATTTCTTAGAAATATTAAAGGTACAACTAAAACACGCCATATACATTCAATATATATAAAAAAAACATTGAGGCAATTTTTATTCATTCGTGCTTTCATACATTTAATTCAGCCTTATTGTAGATTGAATTGAGAATTTTGGACGATGACATAAGCTAAAACAATAAGTTTAACGTTAATTGAACGTTCTGTTTTCGTAAGGAAATATTAAGTGGCGCAAAGCCATTAGAGAGAGCTTGAATGCCTGCTAGACACAATCTCTGGGTATCTATGTCTTTCTGTACAGAGGCTTGTCAGGACAACCTGGAATTAGGATACTTTTCCCTAAAAAAAAAAAAACGGACTAAAAATTCAAAATCACATAATATTCGTGACCCCCTAAAATTTATTCGGTATTGCTAGTCAACACTGGCTTTTCCAGGGAATGCTGCACCTTCTCCAAGTGATGTTATTCGAGTAACAGCACGAAGCTGGATGCTCCACCAGACTAGATGGAGTTGCTGGAATCCAGTAAGATCAAGAGATTACAAGAAAGATATACTATAACATTTTTAAATGGTCAGATGGGAAGAAAAAAATTATGTTCTCAATTTCTTTACTAAATGTTTAAGAGGTAAATGAGAGGTTTAATGGAGCATTTGAATATCTACGTGTCTCATATAGAGATCAAGTCTTAGCCCCATGAATGGGTCCGCTTGTTTCATTTTAATTCAGTCGAACTTCTCCTGATGTTGAATCATTTTTCCTCGTAAACACCCCGAATATCTTAGCATTAAGTGAAACTAACCCAAACTCCTCCATTTCCTCTAACCATTTTAACATTCCTGGTTATCTCCCACTTTGCCGTAAGCACTCAGACAGACTTATGCACGGGCTTGGAGTCTATATTCGTAACACGTTCCCCCTGATTAGAGAAACAAATCTAGAAACAGACGCCCAAGCCTTTATGTGCTTCAAAATAAATATGCAACATAATATTAACTACTTTTATTTTCTCTACCGCTCTGCCTCAACCCAGGACTGTACTCTAATAAACAAAGTCTCTGACAGATAGATATAGCGCTCTCCCTCGATACTAGCGCACAAGTGATCCATATCTGGCATTAATTGAAATGGATGGCTCTCGTCTTCGGGAGGCTCCATGTTTTGAAAAGCTTTTGGGATTGACCTTTACTCCTGATCTGAAATGGAACACGTACATCAAGTCTGTTGCCAAGGTTGCTGTAAAAATGGTAGGATCCTTCTACCGCTTCAGAAGATATCTCACTTCTGATGCAATGCTCTATCTATATAAAAGCCAAGTACGTCCAAGGATGGAGTACTGCTGTCACATCTGGGCAAGAGCTTCTAAAAACAGCCTATCCAACCTTGACAGAGTAAAAAGTAGACTTCGTGGCTTAATGCGGGATTCCCTTTTCTCTTCCCTGCAACCCCCTTCCCACAGAAGAGACGTTGCGAGCCTGTCTTTGTTTTATCGTTACTTCCATGGCAAGTGCTCGTCTGAGCTCCAATCTCTGGTCCCTCCTCGCCAGTATTTCACGAAAAACATGTTTAGCTCAAACCACTGTCAATAATTTCCCCCACTCTTTATCAGTGCCTAAATCAAAACGTAGATTCCATGAACAAAGCTTCTTTCTTAGAAGTGCACGCCTGTTGAACTCTGTTCCATTTGCCTGTTTCACACCTGACTACAAGTTGGATGTCTTCAAGTCCAACATAAACAAATTCCTGATAAACCGGCCCATTAAGTAAGACACTTTATCAAATCTCAATTACTAACGATTAATACGATATTATCCCATTGATTACTGTACACGCAATAACCTTTATCCCCGAGTTGCTTCCGGGCCTTGATAAGTGATGGCTATCGTGTAAAAAAAAGTACGTGTATTTGGTGACTTCAATGTGGATTATCTACTTACTGAATGGTTCCAAACTGCAATCGAAGCACATGTTCCCACACGGAAATTCCATAACAAACCCCACTCTGCCTAATGGTTTACTTCTACTTGTGCAGCTACCATTGCTCAAAGGTAGCATGCGTACCACAGATTCAACCGACATAAGTCCAATTTAAACAGACAGAAGTATATAGAAGCTAGAAGTAATTGTAAGAGAGAAATAGAGACAGCTAAGACAGAATACACAGAAACCACCAGAAAACGCATCGAAGCACAGAAATTAGGAACCCGTGATTTTGGAAAATCTACACCAGTGTAGTAAATAATGGGCAGTAAACGATTCTCTCACAATTAAACAATCATGAGGTTGTTTGTACAGTAACCGAGAATGCTAACCTTCTTGCCAGTTGGTTTGCCTCGAACTCCACATTGGACCCGGCACACCACTTCCTCCCTGACTTTTCTTTGCAGACAGACGCCACACGAGATGATTTGAAAATTATTCCTTCTCAGGTACATGGTATCATAAAAAACCTAGACACCTCAAAAGCATGTGGACCCGATCTCATATCGGTTGTGCTATTAAAAAAAGCTCATCTGATATTACTCCAGTTCTCTGCAAACTGTACAACAATACCTTAACGAATCTTGCTTTCCTAACTGCTGGAAAACCGCTTCTGTGGTACCAATTTTTAAGAATTCTGGCGAAAGAACCGGCCATTAAATTATCACCCCATTATCAGCTTCCTTCCGCGTTTCACCAAAATTATCAGCCTCCTTCCGCGTTTCACCAGTCCTTAATTAATCAAGCTCTTGTCCATCACCTTACAGCTGCTAAACTCCTGACTGACAATCAATACGGATTTAGACAAGCCCATTCCACAGCAGGCATCCTAACTGTAATCTCTGAACGTATATACCGTTCACTGGACAAAACAGGGGAAGGTAGAGAGGTAGCTCTACATATATCTAAGTCTTTTGACAGGGTATGGCATGATAGTCTTCTAAGGAAAATTAGATAATACGGTGTCACTTGAAGAATACATAATGTAATCAAATCCTTCTTAAGTAAGAGAAAAATCAAGGTTGTCCTCGGCATCTAAACAATATGATATAAATGCAGGACTACCTCAAGGGTCTATCCATGGACCTTTATTATTCTTAATATTCATGAATGACCTCACCGTTAAAATTGTTTCTGAGATTGGTATATTTGCTGATGACACCACTCCCTATAACAGGCACGAGGGGAAAACAAATGAATACATATCTAAAGAAATGGCAGAAACACAAGAGGTGACTTCCAATCTGTAGTGGAATTGGGACAAAAATGGATGGTCACGTTCAATGCTGCTAAGACTAAGCTTGTTTCCTTCAATAATTACAAGAAACCGTCACTACCACCAATAGTAATGGCCAAGAACACATTACCTGAAAGTACTTCCTTTAAACTAATCGGCTTTACGTTTACAGGGACATGAATTGAGAGCATTATCAAGGCTGCTGCAAAGAAAGTGGGCTCTCTCTATTGTGCTAGAAAACGACTTACGCCTGAAAGTATCCTGTACCTCTATAAGGCCACCATTCACCCATGTATGAAGTATTGTTATCACATTTGGGCTGGTGCATCTGCTACTTGTCTCTCACTCCTTAAAAGGGTTCAGAAGAGAGTCGCCGACCTGATAGGTCCTAAACATTAATGGTGAATGCTCTGGCGAATTCCAAACACTTGTACCCTCTCGATGTGAATATCCCCGACAAACCCAACAAGCAGCTAAATCCCACCCCTTCACTGTAGAGATCCCTGTAATAAAGCCTCCTACTCTAATAGTTTCTTCCTCAGTACTGCTAGACTTTCGAACTCCCTTCCGGGATTCTGCTTACCTAACTGTACTGACATGCAGAAGTTCAAGTGTAATGTGAACAGGGATCTTGCTACTCATCTCCCTTCATAATATTCCTGCAACTTGTGTCCCCGATAGTAGCCCCTTACTTCAAAGTGGCAATTAAATATATATATATAATAAATATATATATATATCAGAAATTTTTTTTGTAAATAAACATATTAAATTTATTTGGATTTATTATATTTATATGATAGAAATTTCTGTAAATAAACAATATTTGATTTATTTTTATTTATTCTATTTATATTAGAAAAGATTTTTTGTAAATAAACAATATTTAATTTTTTAATTCATTATATTTATATCATAAAAATGTCTGTAAATAAACATATTTGATTTTTTTTATTTACTCTATTTATATTAGAAAAAAAATTGTAAATAAACAATATTTAATTTTTTAATTCATTATATTTATATCATAAAAATGTCTGTAAATAAACATATTTGATTTATTTTAATTCATCATATTTATAACAAAACAGGTTTAGTAAATAAACATATTTAAATGAAAATAATTCGATATAAATTTTCGTCGGGCTCATCAGATTAAGCTACAGCATTAATTTTCATTTACCTTCAAAACAAAATCGTTTGTTGGGATACATTGCTTTTGTAACTTAAACATTGTAAGTAAATGAATATTAAATTTTGTTTTTCCAGTTTTGCAAGAGTATAAAAACGGCGTATACACGGTCACAGGATATGACTTAATCAGCGAATTTGTTGGGAACGTTGATTTTTTATCTTCTTAATATCAGCTGCCTTTCATTATTGCAATATCTTCATATGCCAGACGCGTGTGCAGTTTTTCTTTCCTTTTTTTTCTTTTCTTTTTTGGCAAGGTGCTTAAACATGATGGAAAACCTCATCTTTGAAGTTTGGTATCAAATTGTATTTCTGTAATTGGATGATTTCTTGGCTCTATTCAAGCTGCGATCAATTCTGACCATATTTATTCATTCTTCATTTTATTATCAATCATCAAAGAGTTGAGTAATCTTATGCCATTGTCTAGTAGATTTTGTCTGGAACACCAATCCAAAAAACAAACTTTCTTTCCTTGGCCTGGGTAAAAGGGGAAGAAGGGCACTTCCTCTTTTTTGACGTGAGATTCAGTTATTTTATTTTCGTTAGAAATATTCTTTCTTTTAAACTTTGGTCTTATCTGAGCGATTATTGTGAGTGCAGCTTAAGGACCGTAAAAATATGATGTCGCTAGAGTTCCTCCAAAGTCTTTCCTAATAAGATTTTGGCAGTAAAAGTAAATTATTACTGTATTGTTTGGTTATTAAATTATTAATTGAACCAAATTCTCATAAAACTCTAATTTTGTTCAGATAATGTTTTTATAGCTAAGTTTGAGATTATTGTTTACAAAACATTTAAGATTTTAATAAACGGTTATTTGCTAAAAATATGAAAGACAGTTTAAATGATTTTCTATTCGACAGTTTAAATGTTTCTAAATTCCTTTCGAATTTCGGGGGATCGTGAAAAGATTTTTGAAGTAGAGTAGATAGAACAAAAAGTAAGAACAGAAAAATTCATATCCTTGGAAGCATGGATTTCAGAGTGTGGGATAAGGTAGGTGTATCGTAAACATCTTGCTCAAATTTATCCGACGTAAGTTATGATTTGGAAGATAGATTGTTTAAAACTTGTATCTTCCAAATAAATGGCCTTAGTCCTGATATATTTTGGTAACCGATGTCTTCTTTTATTACTTGATGAACTATTTCTGGCAATTGCTTGACGTCTAGCTATTTGAATGTTATTTACACACGCCTGTAGCTTTTAGGTGAGCACCATAGAAAATAGTCACACACGATAAGATATGGCTTACAAGATACTGACCTAACGAAACAATGTAAGAAGATCTAATGTTCTGAAAACAGCTGCCTAAAAGTTTCCATTGATATGACATGGGTTCGTTTTTTCGAAATGGTAAAAAATATAAAAATAATAGTAATATAAAGTCATCATATAATTTACTTGGCTTTGCAAAGTCAGATTTAAATCGATACATTTTTACGCCTTCTTTATGCAGGGTATCTAAAATTAAAGCTAGCTAAATCTCAGAGTGTCTTTTGATAGCGAACATGTTTTTGAGCGTTAATGACTTTTGGTTTTCAAGTTTGGTAAATACGATGCCAGTGATGGAATCTCAGGCGATCAGGCGTAATTATTCGGCCACGCCGCTAAGCTGATCATACAGCATTGCCAGTGTTCTTGTGTCTTTCGCAAAGAAAGTCAACAATTCTATGGCATTAACGATACAAGACATGCGCACAAAGAACCAAAGATCAGAGAGCTTCATTAGGATAATCTCCGCAGCGGTAAGGCAAATCAGACGATCGTTTTTATTCCGAAAGGTGAACATACTTCGGTAAGTTTGGACGTCTAAAAATGATACTTTAACCGTAAGCATAACAGTGGAATAGCATAATCACATTGACACACATCGATTCTCATTAGATTGTGGCGTGATCCCTGGCCTTAGTAATGACTATTTTAGACGACAGATAGTATTCTATGGCATTGTTTCAACATTCCAACAATTTATATAAATTGTTTATAAAATCTATATTGTAGCGAAGGAAGAAAAATATAAAATCTATATTGTAGCGAAGGAAGAAAAATATAAAATCTATATTGTAGCGAAGGAAGAAAAATATAAAATCTATATTGTAGCGAAGGAAGAAAAATATAAAATCTATATTGTAGCGAAGGAAGAAAAATATAAAATCTATATTGTAGCGAAGGAAGAAAAATATAAAATCTATATTGTAGCGAAGGAAGAAAAATATAAAATCTTTATTGTAGCGAAGGAAGAAAATGAATCATATTAAACTGGCGGTGCATGCAGATTAAAATGGAAGGCCACCAGTTGGCAAATGCTACCTTAACATGAACTGTGTTTGCAAACGAAAAATCCAGGAGGATTATTGTGTAGTGTGTATGTGCGTTGCTTTACCTTGCAATAATGTTTGTGCCGATGTGTGCTCGATGATGGTGCTGTACGCTTGAGATTTTGAAAATAAAAGCCATTTTTAGTCACAAATTTTCATTTGGGAATGTTTATATAAACTCGTGTTTTACTTGGAAAATGAATATACAGGCACCAGAATTAAGGATGTGTACGTCTACATCTTTGTTAGTGTGAATACGCGTGTTTGAGTTATATGCTTATGTGAGTATTTGGTAATGCGGCATTGTGTATGTGCGGTTTACCTTGCGTTAATGTGTGTGTAGATTACGATGTACGTTTGGGTCTCTGAAGTGTTCTTTCACCCCTCCCTCAAACAAAAAAGCACGAGCGAGGATAGTGAGCTTACGTTCTTAGGTCCTTCATGTGTGCTGACTGGATCATTCTAAACTGAACGCTGATTTTACAGGGTTTGCTAGATTATGGATGCAAAACAATTTTCATTGGTTGAAAAATATTAATACCTTGCTGTGAAAACTCTATCTTGCTTTTGGAAGTGAAGCGGAGAGCATATCACAACGAAACAAAGAAATAAACTAAATAAATAACTATTCAAGCCAATCATTTGTTTTTCATTAGTTCGAATCGCATCTCGATCAAGATCACCGGAGTTAATCGACTTTGTATCTGGTCAGTGTCAGATGGGTAAATATTTGAAAATATCATGCGTTGAATGAACATCGAATGTTTCCAATCGATTCTAAATGCAATGAATAAAACAATATGGAGACGATTTTCCCAAATAAATTCTGTCCTTTGTTACATGCACGTCCAGGCAAAAAAAGAGATGATAGAAGAAAGCTACACTGCCAACATTGCCACGTGTGTATTGCTCTACTTGCAAGTAAGTTTTTTTACCACCTTTCCTTAGCCACATGCTTTCCGATGTTTCTGCAGACATCAAACTTTTCCTTTTTATTTGAACTTTTGCCAGTTACTTCTCTTCTCGTTTCCATTCAAGTTCTCTTCAAACATCATATCCGCAAACGGACGCCATTGACCTTCTCAATTTTCATGATTATCCTAAAAGTTCTTTCGGCAAAATATTGTTTTCATTTTTTTAATAAATTGGCTCATATCATTTACCCTAATCTATCAACCAATAAAGACATATGAACCATTTGTATATTTTGTTTTTTCATTGCTTTTGTTCAAATCATTTTTTGATCGGACCTTGCTAGTATTTCTCAACTGCATTGCAGTACTGGACAGACACGTCTCCCCTCCACTCTCTCTTTCCCATCTCTCCGAATATATATATATATATATATATATATATATATATATATATATATATATATATATTTGTGTGTGTGTGTGCATACATATCTATAAAGTTTTTATATATTCTTTTCAAATTTATTGTATACATTATTCTTACTGATTTTTATCCTCTGATAAAATAAGCTTAGAATTCATAGATTGTAAGTATTCTTTATTTTAATTACTATTTTGTATATTTGATGGATTAACAAATGTTGTAATTTATTCAATTTGTCTTTCATGATCAATTTCCTTGTTTGTTAATTGCTTATAACGTTTTATTATTTTCGATGTGTTCTAGTATGAAGATGATAGTTTTCTTTGTAATTTTAACTATATTCACACACACACACACACACACACACACACATATATATATATATATATAGAGAGAGAGAGAGAGAGAGACAGACAGACAGAGACAGAGACATAGAGAGAATAGGCGTGAGAGAAAGAGAGAGGAGAGAGAGAAGAAAAGAGTTGTCCACATACAGCTGTTTTATCTTTTATAGGGCCCATCAGTGTATTTTAGAAGAATTCCTAGAATTGTATCCCGAGCATCAGTCACCACAAGTCGTGATAGGCGGATATCCACAAACAAGTTTGTAACTATTAGTGAAATAAATATGTTAGTTTGTAACTATTAGTGAAATAAATATGTTAGAAGAAAAAAAAACTCAATCGAACTGATATCTCCTTGATAAAGCCATGTTATTGGTGAAAATTTGGAATTTAATAACAACACAAAAAAAATGCAATAAAAAAATGATTTTATCATTTCTCAACATTTTCAGGTTTTCAAATTTTCTTATTTAAATTCTTAAAAAATTTTTTCTAAAGTGTGTGACTTTACATTGCTGTAATAAATATGTTTGTAACTATTAGTGTAATAAATATATTAGTTTGTAACTAATTAGTGTAATAAATATATCAGTTTGTAAATAAATTATTGTAATAAACATATTTGTTTGTAACTATTAACGTAACAAATATATTTTTGCATGCATTAGTGTAATAAATATATTAGTTTGTATCTATTAGTGAAATAAATATATTAGTTTGTAACTATTAGGGTAATAAATACATTTGTTTGTATCTATTAGTGTAATAAATGCATTTGTTTGTATCTATTGGTGTAATAAATATATTAGTTTGTAACTATTAGTGTGAGGAATATATTAGTTTGTAAATATTGTGTAATAAATATATAAGTTAGTTTTATAATTAGTGTAATAAATACATTAGTTTGCAACTAATAGTGTAGTAAATATGTTTCGATTTTAAATGAGTTTTGTAGTTATGTCTTTACTTTTTAAAGATTTTAATAAACAGGAGAATTCACTTATTTTTACAGAATAATCTTATTCACTCAAGTAGAAACAACGATTTAATCCATTAGATTTATCCGCCTATATATATATATATATATATATATATATATATATATATATATATATATATATATATATTTACATAACACCAAAAGATGGAGGAAGTGAGGAAGCATGGCTGTGGAAATCTTTTTACCCTAATACGATGTCCAGCATGTTAAAAATATACCATTTGTTGTAAAAATCTAATGAAGAAGTTGGTGGGGACAGGATATTTTACGGAAAAATAAATCGTAAAATTGCCAACTCATTAATGAAACAGCTATAATGGAAAAATCCAGGAAATAAACGAAGGTTATAAAAAGAAAACGTGAGTCTTTGAATTTTCAACAAAATTTTGCACTATATATATGTGACACTTCTCAACTCAATGAACTTTTATCTACGAACTTGAAATTTGATATATAGGGTATTCAGACACATGGAAAAGTTTTTAATCGGTTTCATCCGGAGAAAAGGAGTACTAAGGGGTCAAAATTGAAACATTGGTACTTGGGGGTCATTGAAATTTTATCTTTTTGTCAATTATTTCACGAGTTTTGAAAACCCTTTTTAAAGATTGTTGCAAGCTGGTATAATTGTTATCGTACTTGAGCCATCTTCTTTAAGTTTTAGTTTTGATCTCAGCTCGAGTATTTTTTTAACTTACAAGAAGTGAACTGTTTAGAAAAAGCATAATACTCGCATGCACGTGTCTAACTTTCTTTCCGATTTTTTTACTTCATTTTTTAAAGAAATTTAACGTTACGTTTAATACCGGCAACCCTGAGTATATATATATTTATATATATATATATATATATATATATATATATATATATATATATATATATATATATATATATATATATATATATAAACTAAAAGACTTCCCAACAAAAACAATGTTCCATATCAATTAAGACGTTTGAATCTTAAAGACACTATGAATGTTCAGATTTACAAAAAAACGACTTACAATTGAACATTTTCACTCAAAAATTCTTTCAATGCATGATATAATGATAAAATTATAACAATCCGCCATATTTTTTTTAATACAATTCACTAGTTTTGAGTTAAGATACTGACCCTGGTCCTCTCCTCTGGAACAAATTAAGAAGGTTTGAGTATAATATATAAAAATGCACTTTTAAGTCATAGAATTACCTCATTAACTTAATTTTTCAAATATGAATCACTATTATCTTAAAGAAAAAACACACACCGTATATTTTTAATTTAGATTGATAGATTTCTTTCCGAATTTATTTTAACCCCAAGGTTAGTTTGGGTTGTTGACTCCCTTGCTATTTGCTTTCTCACCTCCCTTTAACTTTTGCAATAGATGCGTTTGCAAACTAGGAAAAAGCATGTGCCTCAATCCCTATATTTACGTGACGGGATGGAAGTGCATATATTTATTTATATACAAATAAATGTACCGCGCGGTCCATTATAGTATGGAGGATAATTTCATCGTGTGTTAAATAGTTGTAGTAAAAAAATGTAATTACAGCAGTGTTCAGTATAACACGTATTAGAAAGTTCTCATATAAAAGAGACGATTATGGAATTCTTTTAATGCTACATAAATTAAAGAGTTTTACTTAAACGGGGTCATTAGGTTAGTATGCTATACCGCACGCTTTAAATAGTTATAGCAATGGAGTTAATATATATATATATATATATATATATATATATATATTTACTCCATATATATATATATATATATATTAACTCCATATATATATATATATATTAACTCCATATATTTATATATATATATATATATATATATATATATATATATATGTACTCGATCTCTATATGAGACACATAGACATTCGAATATTCCTTTAAACTTCTCCTTTACCTCTCGAACTCTGAGTTAGTTGATTTGTTAAGAACATAATTTTCCTCTCCTCAATAAACCGTTTAAATATGTTATTGTATACCTTTCTTATGGTTTCTTGGGTTAGTATAGGGATTCATCTAATCTGGTGGAGTATCCAGTTTGGTTCTGTTAGTTGAAGAAACATCACTTGGACAGGTGCATCACTCTTCGTAAATAGCAGTATGGGCTAGCCTTACCGAGGAGATCTTATTTGGGCTGTGAATACTATGTGAATTTGAATATTTAATCAATGTTTTGCTTGTAGGAAAAAGTATCCTGGTGCCATATTATTCTGATAAACACCTATATATAGTGACCTTAGTGTCTGGTAGGCATTACTGAAATACAGTTTAATATATGCAGGGTGTCTCAAAAAATGTATACACTCTTTAAATGACCATAAAACCAATATTTATTATAAGAAAGAACAGTTTCATACATCAAAATACTGTTAACTAATATAGAAACTACCTAATTATTGAAAGTGTGCAAATTATTCGTCATTGTGGTCCATGAACAGCTGACAACGCTCACTGATTGAATCGAAAACGTTCCTAATCAGTTCAATTGGTATGTTGACTCATCTTCTTTCAATGGTTGATTTCAACTTATTCATTGTAACTCGTTATGATGTGTGAATCCTGCCACGCCCCCTCCCCAAAAGAGAAAATCCATTGGGGGAGGGGATCAAATCTGGTGAGCGTGGACAGTAATCGATACTTCCTCTTCGTCCTATCTATCTGCTCTTACATCATGATAATATTGGGGAAGTGCTCCATCCCGCTGGAAGTGCCATGCTTTATTAATAAACATCTTTTGGGGACGTGGTATAGCGCATTCATGTAGCAAGTTGAGATAATTTAAAGGGTGTATTCATTTTATTGGGACACCACGTATGATAAAATGAAATTGTTCCTTTTCATACAGGGTGTCCAAAAAGTCACTGAACGGTTGAAAATCTTTGTCATTTTACCGTTCAGGATTATTATTATTTTTCTCTATTTCAAATATTTTACAGATATTTCTTAAAATTAATTTTGAATAAGTATAGCATTGAACAACGTACGCCAGTTGTGAAATTGTTTTCCCAAAATCAGAGATTAATTGTTTTGACTCGGAGAGCTTATCGACGGCATTTTTCTTGTGGGGATATCTTAAAGAAGGAATTTATGTTAAAAAAAACCCAAACCCTGCAATAATTGACGGAAAACATCAGGAACAAAATAAGGAAGATAAATCGCAATCCAGATATTCTGTCATCTGTCACGAATCATGTTTTGAAAAAAAAAATGCGAAGCTGAAAATGGGCAAGATTTAAAAAACATTATTTTTCATAAACAAAAATTGTTTGAATTTTGCATTTTTTTAAAATTCCCAATGTCTTAGATTGTGTTAAAATTACAGAAAGATATCATCAAAAAAAAAAAATCTATTTAAGTTCAAAATTCTTCAATGACTTTTTGGACACCCTGTATAAATAATAAATGGTATATAACGATAATCTTGTATGTAAAGTAAGGTGCAAGGTCATTTTTATGTGTTGATGTGCTGTCAAAGTTACTTGTATCATGTTTTCTTTTTGTGTTATCGATGCTTCACTGTGATGTTTCCTGTCGATTTTTTTCCAGAGTTATTTTCATATTTTTCTTCTTATTTTTTCCCCATCTGTCATTGCATGTAAGATTAGTCAGCCATGTATCCTTACGTGTAGAAACTCATATTTTATTAATGTTTAAAACGGAAGAGTTCACCTGGATAGAAAAAGAGTGAGTAAGACATGAACGTTTCCGTGTAGTTTATTTGCATAAATATATGTTCATCCTCATTATATATATATATATATATATATATATATATATATATATATAGAGAGAGAGAGAGAGAGAGAGAGAGAGAGAGAGAGAGAGAGAGAGAGAGTAGAACGATAGAAGTGTTGCCTTAAATACTACAGCTATATTTTAAAACTTTTATTGAAAATATCAATTCAAGTAACTTGATTATGTAATAGAGCTGACATCTATTCAATGTAGCCGCTTTCAGCCTCAGTCACCGCCCCGATGCGAATCCAAAACTGGGAGCAATCCTTTTCCATAAGCGCCAGCAGGAACTCGACATATGCAGCGATCAGATTGGCTTTGGTGTTTTGGGATGACATGTTAGTATTACCAAATGAAGTACTCCAGCGGGTTTAAGTCGGGGAGGAGGGACTCAGAAGGTTTACAAACTCGTAGTACTCCTTCTGAAGCAAAGTTTGGTTCTTTTGGGACTTGTGGACTGGCGCCGAGTCCTGCTGGCACATCTAAGATCTGCTAGCGGCCACCTAATTGCACCAGTGGATCACCACCCCTTTCAACACATACAGGTACACTTTGCTGCTGACTTTCAAGCCGATTTTGAAGACGTTAGGTGGCATGATTCGGCTCTCACTTGAAACATACCAAAGACCATAACCGTGTCTGGAAACTTTATTTTCATTACTCTGGACACGTTTCTGTTATTCATGGCAATCGAGCGATGTATTTTGAGGGTGTTGGCAATGGTCCTGTTGTCATAATTTGGATCGGTAGAAAGCATGAGTTATATAGTGATACATCTCTGAGCTCGTTCGATCTACATTGTGTCATATTCTAATAGGATATCGTTCTTATTATTTGTACACAACTGGCCAACTAGTAGATAGTCAGCAAAAACATTTATTTTAGACGTCATTATAGTTATATTTTGTGTATTTGTGTAGACGTGTTATGTTTTAGACCAACGCATTTTATATATAACTAGCTTTTTTTTTTTTCGATTTTCTGTATAATCTTTTTATTTTCTCGACTTTCCGTATAATCTTTTTTATATCTAAACTCGAAAATAATTATGAAGGTTCCATAATTTTTACTGTCACGAGCACTTTCGATTCGTCCACGAATCATCTTCAAGTGTTGAGGAAGTAAAAATAAGAAGGAGCGAAAATGAAAATTAAAAATTGAAAGCAAAAAAAAAACATTAAGCCGCGTAAGGTGATAGTAAGTTAAAATATATAAAGTCGATTAAAATATATAAAGTCGATTAAAATATATAAAGTCGATTAAAATATAGGTCCATTAAAATATATAAAGTCGATTAAAATATAGGTCCATTAAAATATATAAAGTCGATTAAAATATAGGTCCATTAAAATATATAAAGTCGATTAAAATATAGGTCCATTAAAATATATAAAGTCGATTAAAATATAGGTCCATTAAAATATATAAAGTCGATTAAAATATAGGTCCATTAAAATATATAAAGTCGATTAAAATATAGGTCCATTAAAATATATAAAGTCGATTAAAATATAGGTCCATTAAAATATATAAAGTCGATTAAAATATAGGTCCATTAAAATATATAAAGTCGATTAAAATATAGGTCCATTAAAATATATAAAGTCGATTAAAATATAGGTCCATTAAAATATATAAAGTCGATTAAAATATAGGTCCATTAAAATATATAAAGTCGATTAAAATATAGGTCCATTAAAATATATAAAGTCGATTAAAATATAGGTCCATTAAAATATATAAAGTCGATTAAAATATAGGTCCATTAAAATATATAAAGTCGATTAAAATATAGGTCCATTAAAATATATAAAGTCGATTAAAATATAGGTCCATTAAAATATATAAAGTCGATTAAAATATAGGTCCATTAAAATATATAAAGTCGATTAAAATATAGGTCCATTAAAATATATAAAGTCGATTAAAAATTCGAGTATTAAAATCAGCAAGTTCGTAGCCACTACTTGCAAAAAATATCACACATTTACACAAGCGCATAAAATATAACTATAATCACGTGTCATTAACTATGGACTAAATTGATGTGTTTAGCTTCCAAATGTTTGCGTTTTTTGTTATTATGCCGAAAAAATACAAAAGTTAATTGAACGAAATAAAACGACCTTATTTTTTACCAACTATTTTATTTTCTTTTATGAAAATTCCATAATTGTTTTTTTTTCGGAATATATCGTAATAAGAAACGCGCGATTATTTGGAAGCAAAACTCTTCAATATATAATCTATAATATAAATCTCATCCGTCTGTTTAAATGTATGTATGTATTTATTTATTTATGTATGTATGTCTCGCAAGAACTTTTGAACGAGGGGACGGATTTTCACGAGGTATTTAGCGTTTCAAAGCTCGACCCTTCGGACGACAAATATAGAAAAATTGATTGAAAACATCAATTCCTTCACCCTCGACTGGGCACTTTTCTACAAGGAGGGGTCGATTTTTTCGCCGATATTTTCCAAAGATTTCGACTTAATTTAAACCTACATCACTTCCGGTTTGGCAATAGGCGCAACAGCAAACATGCCACTTTTTCACGTTCTGTTCCTCCTTCGCAATACGGGTTCGAGCCTGCCTGCTTACTACCACATTTTTGTTTTTTGTTCAACAAACACCTCTAAACACCCGGGCAACGCCGGACACCCAGGCTAGTTATATAGAAATTGCGTCGATTTTAAAACATAACACGTCTATACAAGTACACAAAATATAACTACAATGACGTCTAAAATACATAAATATTTATATATTTTTGCACACTCTATTTGTTTTTAAAATTTGGCTTTTTTTGTTTGTGAAAATCTGGCTATAGTTATCAATTTGACTTTTTTTTTCTTAAAGATTTATGTTCATATATTTAGTAGAGCATGGCAACCCAATTAGATTCAGCTGTTGAACACGTTTACTCTTTTAAATGCTATGGGAATCATTGTTCAAATCCGCAGCAGTGTTTTTGGTTATTTCTTTTCCTCGTTACACAATGTTAACACGTTTGGTGAAAGACCTGAATGATCACAGCACATAACCAAATACCCATGTTAAAAATGGGTTTATAGATGCTAACATTGTTACTTATGCACGGTACATACGCCAGTGCCCGTTATTTTACTGGTCGGGCACTGGCTCACACTAACAACCGTAGTTCAAACGTTTTGTTTTTTTTTCTACAGGTGGTGTGGGGGGAATACTTCCACTGGCCAACGCCGGTACACGAGTCCTGCTAGTTTAATATGTAATAACTGCTACGACTTACATTTAAAGGAAACTATGAATGTATAAATGCGTTCTTGTTGTAAAAATCATTCGAAGAGAGAGTGTATATTCCCATTTCACCTTCCTTATCAGTTTTCACCATTGCGATGCACTTGAGTCGTTGAATTGCAACAGGAAAAATGAAAAATGACAAAAATCTTTTCTCCACGGAGAATTATTGTAATCTAAGATTCCCTCGGCAGCCATTGAATGGTTCACAAAATTCCTGCAACTTGCACGTATAATGGGCGGGTGGAGGCCCGATGTCTCGCCTGAACGATATTTAACGAGATTTCGAGAAACAGTAAATTTCAATAAATGTCAACCTTACGCTCACGTCAACTTAAGAAGAAGAATAAGAAACGAAGTATTGCATCGATTTTTGCGTCTTAGCTTTTTTCGAAAATCAAATATAAATCTAATCGCGCCTTTTTCTAAAATGTCCATCCCCCTTTCTCTCTCAACATATACACACACAATATATATATATATATATATATATATATATATATATATATATATATATATATATGGGGGGGGTGCGTGTGTGTGTGTGTGTGTTTACAGAAAGAGAGAGAGAGACAAAGAGAGGTAGAGAGAGATGCTGAAAAGATGTATATGCAACATAAAACAGGAAAATAAACTCATACACTGAGATTTTATTACTTTTTTCTTTATTATAAAAATATTTCTTAAGAGATGAGGTGAGATGTTTTCCAAATTTACAAGATAGATAAAGGGAG
>NC_136483.1:118259801-118319801 GCF_053919585.1 Euprymna scolopes
ACACACACACACACACATATATATATATATATATATATATATATATATATATATATATATACCCGCTAAGAAGAGGTGAAATTAATTCCCCCGAACAAATCACTGTTGCACCACTTTATGTTTCGTTACGAAGATTCAAATCAATATATAATGACACTAAACCTTACGTTAAGAATCTTTATTAAATTTTGATGAAAACCCGTTCCTTTGTGTTGATTAAAAAATGTATAAAATTTCCAAATTCAGAAAAAAATCACATTTTGAGTATTTTGCTTAATTGATATGGTATCGACTATGGATCAAATGTTTTGCAAATCTAAAATATGATTTTCAAATGAGAGCTCGTGTTCAGATCATACCTCCTAAAAACCTTTAAAATATTTCACAGAAACCGAAATGTGTGCCTCAAAACGAAAATTCAATGAAAAAAGTTTATTTCCTAAATATAACCGCCTGTGGAACCTTATATTATGGAGTTACTTTCCAACTGACAAATGCATTGTAGCTTTCAAGTCCATTTTAAACAAGTTATTAAATAATCAAATTCTACACAATTTCCACCTCTACCGATCATTTAGATGTTATCTCACAAACCACCTGATCTTGAGTGGCGTTCGGGCCTTGATAAGTGATGACACCATTGTAAAAAATACGAATGCGCATACTCAGCTATATTAAAATTAATAGTTAAATTAAAATAATTAGCCCACAGTATTATATAACCCGTAAACACGTCAGTCCCTTCAATAAACGAAGAGAAATTAGATGAGCAATGATACGAAACGAAATAATAAGAATTACTTTAATGAATACTAAGATGATTAAAAAGTTTATTTTGTGTAACAAATAAATGATCTGTGATACAAGAATATAAAACGATCACAATTGTTCAAATACTTGCTTTTTAGATCGTCGTTATTCAAGACGTTCTGTTAACAAATTACAAAGTTTCAGATTTAATCAAAATATAAATTCTTCAGTTTTGAATGGAAGAATTCTGAAAAAGTTTCTTCAACTTGAATATTCCAAATTTGTTCGGATTTGATTTAAAAATACTTTAATACAAACAATCACACCAAATTATTTTTTGTTCTTAGAAAAAAAATGGTAAAAGAAGGATAAATTAAAGTTGAATGAATAACTTTGAAATGTTCACACATTTTGTTTTCCCCTTGTTTTGAAACATACACACAGCTAATTTGAACATATATATATATATATATATATATATATATATATATATATATATATATATATATATATATATATATATGTTACGAAGATAAAGTGTAAGGTGACATAGGAACTTTACTACATTATGAAATCAATAATGGTTACAGAAAAAGGAATAAGGGAGAAACCTCTTTAGGCCATGGCATTTTGAAGTGAACTGTTTCCCGTCAGAAGAAGAGAAAAAGTTGGCATTATAAAAAAGTAAAGGTGAAAAGACAGCACCAACTTTGAAAGCATCAATATTAGAAATGGACATTTTTTTAGATTAGAATTGGAAAAATATTTTATAGGGGGTGAAAAGAAGAGAGTAAAAGAATATATATATAAATATATATATATATATATATATATATATATATATATATATATATATATATATAAATTATATTTATATAATTTGGGGTTGCTATTTTTCAAAAGTAGGGTAACCAATTAAATACAACGAGGTTAACACAAGAGTGCTGAATACGGAAGTAGAGCAAGTTACATTTTCTCATTTAATTTAGTCGCCCTAAAGCCAATAGTGATATTTCCACTAAAGTGAAACACTCTAATAAAACTCTTTAAAATTGCTAACCGCAATCTAGACACATCTTTTACATACCACAATCACTAAGTGTGACCGTAATCTAAACGATAAATGATGCACGACACCATATGATATAGACGTTGAAAAATAACTCCAGATAACACCTGTATACATCTGCTCCTAGTGGTTATCTAACATATCAGCATATAGATACATATGTATACATAGTATTTCACGTGCATAAGATCCATGGGGACTACTAT
This sequence comes from Euprymna scolopes, assembly GCF_053919585.1. Classification (NCBI taxonomy): domain Eukaryota; kingdom Metazoa; phylum Mollusca; class Cephalopoda; order Sepiida; family Sepiolidae; genus Euprymna; species Euprymna scolopes. The sequence continues at coordinate 118,261,827 of NC_136483.1, forward strand.
TTACAGATAATTAATATAACTCCCCCCCCTCAGTAAAGTTATATCAGTACTAATTAGTAGCAAATAACTGGGAGGAATTTCTAATCACCCTTCTAGCTGAGTAATTATTATCGCTGCCAATAAATAAATAAATAAAATAAAATAAATAAATAGAAAATATAAATAAAAAAGAAGAAATTAAATAAATAAATAAAAATAACTGCATTTAACCATCATAAGTTTAATAATGACATATATTCTAAGTTTTGCAATTACTACCATTATGAAAAGTTTTAATAATAAGTTTACAAATACATCAATTAATAAACAAACATTATAAATAAACAAAGTAAATAGGAATAAATATTGGGTCAAATAAAATAAAAAAAAGTATAAAAAACGATTTTGTTTAAATGAGAGAAAACAAAACTACGACTATCAAACAAATGATGGCACCCCTCTCTCCCCTTCTCCCTTTTCTTCTCTCTTCCTTCTTCTTCGCCCTCTTTCCTACTTCCCCATTCCATCTCTCCCCTACCGTCTTCTTTCCTTTTTTTCTTACGCCTCTCACCCCCTTCCTCCCCTCCACCGTTCACTAGAAGCCCAAGGAATGGTCAACAGATCCGAGTAAATCCTAATCTTTTAGTAGAGACAAATAGGAATATTAAATTAAAACAAGTAATAAAAAGGAATCTAAGACAGCCCACCTTTGTAGTCTCGGACAGGCAGCGGCAAGAGACAAGTTAAGCTCATACTTGTTTAAGATAACATCTACATAGCTCTGACTTTACAACCCCTAACCTTACAAGCCCTATTCCCTAACACAAACAGGAAATGATTGAATAAAGACACGGTAAATAAATGAATAAACAAATAGAAAAATAAAAAAAAAACAAATTCGCACCCAATCAACCCTGTTTTCCGCACAGCTGAACCGTCACACCCATGACCCTTAAAAAAAACTAAAAAAGGCCTTCTTTTGCTGAAAGTTGGTTTTCGGTATACATTTTGAATTACGCTTTCGTAAATAAGCGTTTGTTTCCTGAAAAGGTCTCTAGTTACTAAACTCTAGAAGACCGAAACATGCTCATGACTGTGTAGCAACAAATTACTGCTTATGTAAAGACAAATTGAAAAAATATATTTATATATATATATATATGTGTGTGTGTGTGTGTGTGCGTGTGTCTGTGTGTGTCTGTGTCTCTGCGTCTGTGTCTGTGTGTGAGAGAGTGTGTGTGTGTATGTGTGTGTTTATTGATTATACTGTTAGGCGTATTCCTCTTCGATGATGACTATGCATGGAATTAATTTCTCAGATAAAAACTATAAATTTTGGATCCATAAAAACTTATTTCATACATTTATACTTTTATTTACTTCAAACACTTCTTTGATTTTCACCATAACATATCTAAAAATAAACAATCACGCACAAAAATAAAACCTACGAATTCTTATGAAAGAGTTTTATGAGACTAACATAACGCACGAGTTTATTCGACAAAAATGTGGAACTACAAATGTCGTTTTGAAAAATATAAAATCTTTAAAATCAATTGGGACAATAAAGAACAGCGCATCCGAGAATACGGCCATTCAAACTACATGTTTAGCAACGATAAAAAATGCTATTTTTAACTTTAAGTGGCAGACAAACCAAAAAACGCTATTTAAAACGCAAGCATTTCAGACGAATGACATTACTATTTCAAATTAACATGACACTTCAACGAAAATGCTATTAAACACTCAAGCGTGGGTAAACATATACTAACGCTATTTCAAACTTTCAAATTAAGTATAACAGCCTAATGAAAATGCTATTTCAAATTAAGTATGACAGCCTAATGAAAATGCTATTTCAAATTAAGTATTTTAGACAACTGAAAATGCTATTTCAAATTTAACATTTTCTGCAATGTTGCATTTAAACGAAAATGTTATTTTTACATGTAAGCATGGCAAAACAACAAAAAATACTATTTTAAACTTAACTGTGTCAGAACAGTGAAAATACTCAAACAAAACACATAAAACATGCTGATTAAACTTTAACATGACCAGACGAACGAAAACGCATATCTAACAAATATAAATATTATTTTAGAACTTAGTGACAGACCATTGAATATTTCAAACATGACAGATATAAGAAAATCATCAACAAATCCAAATCACATTCTACAAACACATTCACCAAATTTCAAAAATCTTGAATCTATTCACCGCTTTTTCTCTCTTCCTCTTTCTACGAGCCCGTCTGCTGACATTGTAAACAAACGGCAAATTTTTTCCTCGCTTGTTTTCCATTTACACGTTCGATCCTTCTAGTTATAACAATTCTCTCGGTTTTAATCATAGTTTATAACAATTTAGTTAAAATTATATATAAATGACAAGATGATGCTGTCATGATAACACTTAATTTTCAAACTTCTTTTAACCAGTTAATTTAATAAAAGAAATGCAGCATAGTTCTTAAAATAATATTGTTTCGAATGACAGATCAACAAAAATGCTATTTCGGATTAAAAATGACAGATCAACGAAAATGCTATTTCAAATTAATAATGACAGATCAACGAAAATTCTATTTCAAATTAAAGAATTAAGAAGTGTTTGATATTTAAAGTCTGTCCAATCGCTCTTGTTGCGAACACCGATTATTTTTAAACATATCTTTCTGTGGGATTATTTTGTGGAAAATGTTAATATTTTATCACAAGCAATTAATTAAGACACATACAAAAGAGTTGATGTGTTAAGAGCAAAACAAAAGAAAGAATGAAAGTAAAAAGACGTTAAAAATCATAAACTTAAAAGTGACAGACCAACAAAAAGAATAGAAAGCCTTGCATAAATATGCGAGGACACATTTACAACTGACTGAGCTGCGTCAAAAAATCAACCACATTTTGAAAACATTTTAGGAAATAAAATGTTTCTATTTTTAATACATTTTTCTATTTCGAGAACCTAATAGTTATAGAGTAGTTTCGGCTAAATTGCCAAGCTGACAGAGAAAAAGCATTCAAATTAGTGCAAACATTGTAAAAGAACAGAATTATAGGAATTAGTCCAAATACAACGCAATATAAACGAGGTGAACAACGCACAGAGATAATCGCTCAACAGTTTGAGAAAACCGGTTTTACCAAAAAACAAAATGGATTTTTCTTGTTCAAAATCTACCACGAAACGATGTAATCAAATAGTAAAACACGCTGTTCTCAAAGTGTAACAAGATAAAGGATAGTTTTTGGGAAAGCAGTAAAACCTGAAACGAAAGGACGAAGAAAAGGCATAACAAAATGTCAAGGGATTATTGGGGAATTTGTATTGAGTTTTTTTTTAATATAACGTCAGTCAACGGACAATAAAAAAAGAATTTACTTATCAAATAGCTCTGCAAAGGAAATTCATCAAAAATGTGATAAACAAAATTATCAAAAATATGATAAACAAAATGTCGTATCGAAAATAAAACGAAGAAACATTGACGTAAGTCTGACGCATATTAGTTTTTTTAATGCACGGGCAGACCAACGGAGAGACTCCGATGAGATAAAACCCATAAATACTCTGACGTAGGAGTTTGCACGAAATGTTCAGAATATAAATCCGGATACGAACAGTAAGATGCATTTTTGTTGTGGTTTAATGCCAGTGGGAAGCATTGTATGAATTGTTAGCAAAAAATGAAAAGCACCTTTGTATGTTACAGACGATAACTAAGCCCAAGAAAGATTTTCTACAATTAAAAACGTAATTGTTTCGGTTAGTTTTCTTTGTATTATTCACATTTACACACCGGTTCTCGTTAAACCACCGAAGTCAAGCAACGTTGAGCCTGGTCAGTACTACATGGGTGATCATTTTGTAATATTAGGTGCTGTATATCGATGTCTATACCTCACAGAAAGAACTGTGAAAACATAACGTCGTTATCCTCCCTGACCGGGATATACATACGACTTGAATAAGATTGTGAATTTGATACTCTCTTCACAGTTCCTGCTTTGGAAGAAACCGGTTCAACCCGTCTAGAATGAATGCCGGTGACATATATACATACATACATACATGATGATTGCAACGTCTTGTCAGACGAGTGCCACTCCCTTAGACACTGAAAGTTCATGAGCCCGAAAATGACATATAGTCCTGCCGGCGAATTCACATGCTCAAGCAGACATGACACTAAAGACGGTCATTGGTATACATACATATATATATATACACGCACGCACACATACATATATACACATATCATACACATATATACATGCATACCTACACAATACACATTACGCACACATACATATACATACACACACATGCAAACATACACAAGACGGTCATTGGTATACATACATATAAATATATACATGCATACATACATACATACATGTCTATAAGCATACGCTCATATATACCCATATACATACAGAATGCATAATACACAAACATACATATACATACCCACATGCATGCATGCACATATACATACATATACACACATATATACAAATACATGCATACATATAATTACACATACACATACATATGCGTACACATATGCACATATATACACTTACCTACATATACATACACATACATATATATATGCATTCATACACACATACATGCACATATACACATACATATACATACACACATGCATACATACACATACACATATGTGCATATACATACATACATGCATACAAACATATATAAATGTATATACATACACACACAAACATATATACACACAGACATATATACATACATATACACATATATATAAATACATATAAACACACATGTACATATATAAATATACATACACATATAAATATACATACACATATACATACATAGATACATATAATGATGGCAGATTAATTGTTACATGCATCCAGCATTTCAGGCGTACACACGTCACAGCTTTTTATCGCCACAGGACTTTTTTTTTTAAATAGACAAATGCCTGAGGGAGTATCTATACAAAGATGATGTTACAGAGTTTTAGCTTTGTACGACAGCTAAATCTCTCTCTCGGTTCAAAATGTTGACATCCAGCAACAAGCAAGGGCAAGATAGCCAGCAACAAGTCAAACTGCAGACCAGCTTAATGCGGGTACTGGTCTCCCGCTTTGTTGTTTTTTTTTAATCAGAGATCCGCTTCTCCCAGAGGGGCTGCCCTCACCACGCCCCACGGGAGCCCTCTCTATCCCACACACACATGGAAATGAACACATGCGTACATACAGATGTATGCCAACATACATATGCATGTGCACACACATGCAAACATACACACATAGTAGCACACAAATATGCATATGCATACATATGTATATACATACGTACACGTAATACACATGAAGGAACATTCCAAAAGTCTTAAATACTCAATGATCAGGACGACGATGATGGTGATGGGCACGATTTAAAAAAATGGCACGCATTAACATCTTGTTCTTATTTTTACAAAAAAGTCTCGCTATAAGACTATCACTTTTGAAGTAGAAAATGATGATGATGTGGACAATTTCACACATTATTTCACAAATAAAATCGACGACGAGTCAAATGTAAACACAGTCAAACCGACATATATTAAAGACGCTTACTCTTTTATTTATTTTTTAAAATTAAAAGTTTGGTTGAGACTAACACTTTTGGTATAGTAAATGATGATGATGTGGATAAATTCACACATTATTTCACAAATAAAATCGACGACGAGTCAAATGTAAACACAGTCCCAACATACATACATACATACATACATACATACATACATGCATACATACATACATACATACATACATATATGTTCTTAGTATCTCTGGATCAATAACAGCAAACAAACAATAAAAAAGAAGCAACTTAATTTTTACAGTGTTATGTTTTATGTCGTCTGCCTTTTTACATTTTACATGCTTTCAACACGTAAACTGCGTTGGTCATTTTCTGTTTGTTCTCTAAATTTCAATGGGACACATTAAAAACAAGATGTATCTCCAGTTATTGCTTTGTTTTAAAATATATTATTAGCTTCATACTAATCAAGTGAAAGTACGCCAGTTCAGAATTTTATAAACAAACCATTCAACTTTGGCACAATTTTATTCTATGCACATTACAATTCCGTTGAAAGAATCATGAAAGTCCTCCTCACATACTTCAAAGTATGATGTCTTAACTGTCTCTTAGAACTCCTTTCTCTCATTACATTATTCAACTGAATGATTGATCAGGGAGTCCAGTAACATACGTTATCACATCATCTTATCAATGGCTTAATCCTTTTCTTGCAACTTTCTGCAATGCACTCTAGACATACCTTGCCAAGCACTAAAAAGTACAATGGGAATTTAAAAAACTTTATTTATCGTTCTTGAATCTTTTTTAATTTAATAATTGAGGACAGCTATTATCTTTTAGAATCATACTACAAAACGATAATGAGATAACCTTTACAAATTTTGCAAAAGAGCTTAAACTAATGCCGAGGAGACACTTTTTTGGAAGAAAGAAAATCGTATTAGATAAAAAAAGACAATAAGATTTGATTACAACAAAATAATATTATGGACTGGTGACATATTGTAGCAAAGTAGGTCCATTTTCAAAAGAAATGGTTTTAGAGAATAAAATTGTCAGGTGAGTCAAAGTTTTGCCTTTATTTACATAAAGGCAAAACTTTGACTCATAAAAATATCTGCTGAGATGTCCAATGGCTAATGATGAGATAATGGAATGGAAAAATGTCTTGTCTTCACGAAGATGTTACAAGTTTATGCAAAAGAATAAACAATAAACAAGGTCGACAAAATAAGAACAAGTTAATGCTTGTGTGTGTGTGTGTGTGTGTGTGTGTGTGTGTGTGTGTGTGTGTGTTTTCAATTAAACTGGCAATGAATATATTTCTATCAATATGCAACGTGCTCCCGAGCCTGGCCCAGGGGTCTGCTAATGTGAAACGTGAAAAATAAAAAAAAATACTCTTACATTTTTTTAAATTATCTATTTAAAATGTCGACTTGTATATTTTATCTACTAAACTGTTTTCTATTTGCTTAGTGATTTCAACGCGAAGATAGGAGTGCCTAACCCCCACAGAGTAATAAATCCTAATTATTTGATCGAAATAACCGTAAATGAAATACGGTACGCATCTAATCGTGGTCACATTTTTCGTATTGCATAATATGATAAAAATCGTATAAGTTACTACTGCGATTAGTGATTGAGCAATAAAAATCCAAATTTGGTTTTCAGGTTGCAATTTATACAAAAAAAGAAACAAATAAATTTCTTCTTAAGGAATTCTTGTAACTTCCTCTCTCTTTTTTACACATAAATCTAATACAAAATTACGCGCTATTTTCCTTATATGCATTTTTGTTTACCTTATAAAAGAGAGAAGGGGCATATGCATCGTTGAGCCACTTGCGCTCAAGCATTTTTTACACCTCTGCTACGTGGAGTACAACAGAAAGTAAACGTGGAGTACAACAGAAAGTAGGTCCGTTACCATAGGAACAGCATTGCCTGTGCTTTGGGACTTAAACACCTTTTTCTTATGAATAAAACCCAGACAAATTATTTTATTCACGACATTTTCATTTTTTAGTTTTTAAGCATTTAATTTATATTTATTTTCCGGTTTAGTAAAAAAAAAATTCATATATCAATTCAATTTTCGAACCAATAACAATTTATAGGAGAAAATGTTCGATTACTCTTTTAATTAATCACTGAATATTTTAAAATGCTTAGAAAAGTTATTTCACTTATATATATATATATATATATATATATATATATATATATATATATATATATATATATATGTTGTGTGTGTATGAATAAAAACAGTTGAGATGGAATCTTACAATATGTACAAGATAAAATGAAAAAAAAAAACCGGACGTAGCAAATACAATAGAAGCAAATTAACTCATCGATGAGATGTAATATTTTATAAGTATTATGCAGAATATGTCATAAGACATTAGTTGTTATTGAAGACATATACATGAGAGATGGAGACGATGCATACGAATAAAGGACGATAAAAATACCAACAAGGAAGCGTGGGGAATTTCATCAATTCTTATAACAACTGTTTGAGAAGAAAACAGGTCCAGGAGAAATGGAGAAAGAGATATGTAGAGAGAGCGGGGGAGTAGAGGAGAGGTTAGGTTGCATGGTATTTACTAATGTCCAGTGTTGCTATCAACCAGAAGAGGGGGGGGAGTGAACTGTTTGTGGTCAAAATGTAGCCTTCTCTCTCCCCTTGACTAGTCATTAAAGAAACATCTTTCTAAAATATTGATGTAACGCACATTCTTTGCGTGTATTGATCTCTCTCACTTTTTAATCTTTATTTTTCCATTGCTGCCCCCCCATGTTTCAATTGTAACTATTGTCATAGGATAAAAAATGTTAAATGATAGAAATGTTAAATCTCAGCGTAAAAAGTTAATAGACAGAAACAATTGCACCGTCGATATACTCCCGATTGCACCTGTAACTCTCGCTTCCCTTATTCTATCCCTTTCTTTCCGAAAGTGATGTTCCTGACGAAGGGAGAGAAAATTCTGTCTCCCGGGTCGGTTTCTGATTTTTGGTTAGTGTGAGTCATACGTGGAAATAATCTGAGTTCATGTTCTTTACTGTTTGCTACAACATCACGAATAAGAGTGCTGGAGGACAATTGTTTTATCTGGGCTTACATCATCTGCCTGCTACTTCTAGGACATAATTTGGAAGTAATTCATAAGAAGGCTGTCTTATCAGCAAGTTCAAATACCGATGTTGCTGCATTGTTATTTGGTGAATGGAGTCTGAACCATGTAGCAGTTTCCGGTGGGGCCTCTCGATGCCATATTAGTGCTAACTGCTATGTATTTCTTTTCAATAGTAAACATAGATAAACTTTTTACTCATTCTCTCTGTGTTTCGTCTCTGCTCATCTATTAACTTTTTTCAAATCTGAGGAGGCGCCATTCAGAGCATCTTCTCTCGTCTTGACAGAGTACAACATCGTAATCTACAAGGGGTGTCCTCCTTTCTTCCCTGAAATATTTTATTACACAAGAGATGTTATTGATCATTCCTAACTCCATCGTTATTGTCATGGTAGGTGCTTAACCGAGCTGCAACAATCTCTGGTTCTTCCCTCCAATAAAATATTCACACAAAAAAAACAACAAAAAAACAATCACTGTAAATCATTTTGTTTTCTTTCTCTGTGTACGTAAAAACTAAGCGAAACATTCATGACCAGAGTTTCTTTCAAAAATTACCACATGACTGCTTCACAGCTGAGTAAAGCATGTTCGTTTTCAAGTCAAATCTTAACAAATTCTTGTTGACCTCTCTCATCAAGTAATCATTTTCTGCCAAGTTCCTACTATGGTTTTTAATAAGTAAGGTTTTCTGCTAACAATTCGCTTCACAGAAGCCACTAATCCTTGTACTCAGTTGACCTTTAAACTTTGATGAGCAATCATTAATTAATACTATATATATATATATATATATATATATATATATATATATATATATATATAGTAGCTTCCTCCAGTCTTGATAGACTATGGATACCCACTGTAAGGGTGCATACGCGTTGAATTTGGTGGCAAGAGTTACGCAATCTTCAACCACACCTCTCCTGAGTCGGCCTCGTTAAATACCAGTGGCAAGTGGAGGTTCAGGACGACTGGAAACAATGCCAACATAAGCGGAGAGCACATACAGCGCCTAGAATTCCTAAATGGTCACCCATCTGGTACTAGCCAGGCTCGGCATTGCTAAACTATGGTGATTTGAAAAGAACCGGTGTGTCAACGTGATTATGCTGTATATATATATATATATATATATATATATATATACTGTATATAAATATACATATATATAGATATATGTGCATAGATACATATTTACTCATACATATATACATTTATATCATATTTATATAATAAGCACACACACATATATATACATACGCACGCATATATACACGTATATTATACTTATATATAAACATATATATATACATATACATACATATGTGCATGCATATATATACACACATATATACATATATATGCATATACATACTTTTATATACATATATCCATCCTTATGCACCGCGATATGTCCCCAATTAGAGTAGGCAATTAATCGATTGGATTTTAAAATGGGCGATTTCACCGATTTTTCGATGACAATTAAAATGTTGGAGTGCAAAACATTCGTCGACCATCATTCAATTCCGAGCAACGTCGGGTCACCCTGCTAGTTATCCTATGAATATTCGATCTAAGTTTATAGAATTACTCAATTAGTAATCTTTACAGTACCTTTTTTAATCTATCTATCTACCTATATATATATATATATATATATATATATATATATATATATATAGTTCTGGGTGCAGTTCCATTATTATTAATTATTGCGGTAGTTTTGATAGTTTCAACATAAATCATTAAAAAAGAAAAGGTATGATAACGAACAGAAACTAAAATACACTTAGCTCTATGTTTTAAAAGACACACATTAGACAAATGGGGGGGGGGTTAAATAATGGGGTTTGATAGAAAAAAAACTCTATTAAGATTTCTTTCAGCCGACACTTTTCAAAATAAACGTCGGCAACTGGAGGCAACATCGGTTAAAACCTTGGCCAAAAGACCATGAATTACTAGCGAGGGCAAACAAAGATTAAAATATAGTTTGAGGGAGAAAAAGAAAAATCTCATCGAACACCCATCAGTTCCAAATTATAGTTATGTTCTTTCTGATTTTAGAGACGGTTGACACAAATAAATAGACATCACCTAGACAATTTTCAAGTGGATTTTCGAGCATGCTCTGTGTAAGATAGAGAAAGTTGCATCCGTGTACCCTCCAGTGCAGATCTAGCACTGCAATAAATATTTATCGATGGTCGACTTATAAGCCTGTACACGTCTGGATGTTCGCCATTTTTTGTGCCTACATATCGAAAGAGAGACATGTTGGAAAATTCTCATCTCCGAACGCTGAATGGTAGTCAGTCTCTTACTGGCCGTTAAAACGATAAACCACCATATTGTATTGAGTCGTGGGGATACCATGCATCCGAAAGGATTTTAACACGAATCCACAAGAACTTTACATATATCGGACATTTTTGGAGGGTCCGCAAAACTTCCACGCCATGATTTTGTCGCCATTATTTTATCCCTTACACATATTTTCAACTGTGTGTAAAAGACCACCATTGGCCAAAAGGATATCAGTTATGATTTGGAGTTCAGCATCTAGTTTAGTACTAGGGCAGATCAACAAAGCCTGATATACTAACGTTATAATCAGATTTATTTTTCTGATTTTAGGGGATAACGAAACCCAGCCAATGTATTTATCTGTAAAAGTAGGTTTCCTATATATGATGGTAACAAAACTCATGCCAAATCTTCCGACAAAAACATCTAAGAACGGTAATGAGCCGTCAACCTCACTCTCCATAGTAAACGTCAATGAAGGGTGAAGTAAATTCAATTATCGTAACAATCCCTAAGCTTCCGTACAAGATGAACACATGACAAAAATGTCGTCCACATAATAGAACATTGGTTTCGGAAACTGATAAAAAGGCAATTGCTCCTGAAATCCAACAAAACTATTGGCCAATGTTGAACCCATTACTATCCATCAACTTGACAATACATGTTCCCGTCAAAATTCAACTGACTGAGCTCAAGAAAATATATGCTGAGGAAATACGGACTTAGCTATGGAACTACGATAGAGACAAGTCCCGATAGTTTCATCTAGAGGCGCATTGGTGAACAAGCTGGACATGTCATCAGAACATAAATACCTTGTAATCGATGAACACGTGACATCAAGAATAAATTCTGCAAACCGAAAAGAATCAGGAATGCATAATCCAGAGTATATCCCAAGAACAGGTGTAAGGACTCAGCCTAACCATTTACCCAATTCATATTGGCCCGAGCCCACTGTTGAAAGCATGGGGACATTTTATGGACCTTGAGGTAACCGTACATACTGGGACTTTGAGAACGCACAGGACGAATTCGATCGTAAGATTCTCTGGAAAGCCATCCACCTTTATGAAGTTTAAGGAAGCGAAATTGTAATAGGGGCAACTTATTTTATATTTATATTCGCCCACACACACATAAACAAAGAAAAAGACACACACATAAATGGCGAAAAACACACACACAAAAACACGCACACAAAAACACACACACACACACACACACACACACACACACACACACACACACCCAACGAAACACATACAGGTATTTAAAAAAAAAACACTTTCGTATTAAAAAAAATGTCCTAATGTAAAAAATAAAAATAAAAAACTTCAGTCATTGGGCGGATTGAATGAGTGCCTCTACAAATAACTAAGAAGATACGAACGAAAGAAGTCGGCGGAAGTCTGTGGAGCGTCTCAAAATTTATGAATCTAAAAGCAAACATCAAAGAAAGGAAAGATTTCTAGTGTAGTAAGAGATTAGTTCATTTATTTTTCATTTAATAATTTAGGACGCTTTAATCGGAAAGAAAAATGGAAAGAAAAGAAATGTTCTTTTTCAATGCCCATAATGTACGACGGCAGAAGCAAACATTGATAAAATTAAGCTAGTCTCGTTTAGTAAGATATTAGTCCCATCGTGTAGAGTGAGCGGCAAAATTGTTTAAGGTTTGGCGTGTTTTTTTGGGGGGGTTGTAAGAATGTGGGTATTCCATAATAGAATTGTATGTTCTCAGCCAATGGGAATAGCCCAAAATATTATTGGAGAGAAATCATATTTTCGAATAGGATAGTGTGAAGGTAGTGGTATATGTATGAGTCTACGTTTCATTTAATAAGAGTGTCAGGACAATATAGTTATACTGGTTATATAATTATCCGGTCTTAGCTGGTAGCGGTTGGAGTACTTTTGATTTAGAGGGGAAAATACGAACTAATTCGTCTAAACAACTCGGGGATCGTGGTAATGACGTTCGTAGGAAGTGATGTACAATTTTAATATATCTAATAAATGTGTATGTAACGGCGTACAAAAGTTGCATAAGATGGTGGTAATAGGTAATATTTTAGACATAACAAATTAATATGTGACATCAGTTATTGCAAATCTACGGTAATGTGGTCCAGAGGGGAATTTTTGCAATCAAAACATTGTATACTGGGTATATATATATATATATATATATATATATATATATATATATATATATATATATATATATATGATATAAAGCTGAATGTGTGTGTGAGTGTGTGTGTGTGAGTGTGTGTGTGTGTGTGTGTGGTCACGAATAGGCTCCTATATGGTTGACTATTTTAAAAAACTGATTGCATATAATGATAGAAGATGTATTGAGACACAGGAATGTGTATGTTTGATCCTACAGAACGGAGGTTCATTAAAATTGTGGGGTCTGCGTACGCGCCTGGTCCACAATGTATGGAAATAAAAAATGTAAAAGTTGAAAATAAAACGTTTACAAGTTTTTTTTATATAGATATACATAAGAATACTTTGATAAGTATGTTTTAACTTTAATAGGGATGGTATAATAAAATTGTGGGGTCTGCTTTCGCGTCTAGCCTCCATAGAATGGAAATAGGCACAAACTTTAATAAAGACTTTTCATATCTATCTGCGTAAGTATACTTTGATAATTATGTTTCAGTTTAAAGAAATATGGTATAATAAAATTATGGGTTGTTCGTTCGCACCTGACCTCCATATAATGGAAATATGTCACAAAGTTTAACCATGTTTATTTAATATAGATCCACAGAATATTGTGATATGTGTTTCAGTGTGAACAGGTATGGTATAATAAATTATGGAGTTTATCTATTTTATTTTTACTTTCATCATATTTAGCTTTGGTTTTGATACCCCCCAATTCGAGGCTATCTCTATACAACCCTTCCTTTTCATAACCTATCATACTTTAATAAATCAGAGTGCATTTTCTGTAGACTGTTTTTGAACCCAGTAAACGACGGGTACTTTATATATATATATATATATATATATATATATATATATATATATATATATATATATAGCAAAAGTACCACAATCAAGAGGGCCTAAGCTCCTCTGGAAGTTTCTGTCAGGGTTACCGCACCTTCGAGCAGTCTTGACAGACTATGGATACCCACTGTAAATACCAGTGGCAAATGAAGGTTCAGGACGAATTAAAACCAATCCCGAGATAAGATATATATATATATATATATATATATATATATATATATATATATATATATATATATATATATATATATATATGGAGCCCAAGGACTGGTTCGGCGTGTGTTAAAAGCACACAGATGCTCTAGCGTCATATATAGCTTCTTCCAGTCTAACCATCCCCACGTGAACGTCGTGAGTTCTGCTACACTAACGGGGCTTTGGTGAATGGCGAGTGTTCAGTGCCAGGAAACTGAGCCCCCACTATCTTGTGGGATAAGATTTTTGAACCAAAGGTTAAGGGTGCAGTAACCCTGACTGAAACCTCCAGAGGAGCTTAGGCCCTCTTGATTGCGGCATTCATGACCCACCGGCATGTGGACCATGCTGTGGTGCCCAGCTACCTAAGTCCCATTCATGGGTAAATTACATTAGCGAAGTAGAAGGAGCTTCTGCAAGCCGTGGTGGAGGCAATCCTTCTAGAAGAGAACAACTCTTTCGAAAAATATGTGGTCAAAGCAATTACCAGTCACCTTGCAATGGCTTGTCACTTGCAATGGCTTGTCAATCGCTTGACACTGGCTTGTCATTGGGTTGCGGAGACTTAGAGAGTGGCACTCGTGTCCTACAAGCGCTTGTCACTTTAATGCAACGGTGTACAGATGTTACTTGAGATCTATCTTTTATCTCTAATCTTGTATATCTTATCTTTATCTGTCGTTCATTTCTATTGGAAGTCCTATGGCGATGAAGGAATGGCAACGTGTACAGACCTGACCAGTTGGAGGTACACAGTCACAAATCTGCAAAAAGGCGCCAAGTATTTGGTCCTCCTATCTTAACATTGTTGTTGTTCCTTCATATGAGAGAGGCCAACTCCGGTGGGGGTTCCTGTGACTGAGCAGCCCTATTCAAAGAAAGAACTGCCCACCCAGAGTCTTGGGAAAGTGCTAGAAAATGTGCACCAAAAATTGTCTGGCATACTATGACTGGTTAGTCTCTTGCGGCTAACGGTGATTCATGTAAGCAGGAAGAAAACAAAAATGTATCTCCAAAAAGGAGTAAAATTCAATTTATGCTGTTGGAATGTACGCACTCTTCTTGATAAAGAGTCATCCAACCGTTCAGGGCGAAGAACAGCGCTTGTCACTGCAGAGCTACGCAGACTTGATATAGATATTACTGCTCTATCAGAAACTCGTCTCTCGGGAGAAGATCAAATGACAGAGGTATCATCAGTATACATCCTCTTCTGGATTGGTAAACCGGAGGGTATCTGTAGAAATAATGGAGTCGGTTTTGCAATTAAAATACCCTTAGTTAATACTATGGAATTTCCTATCAATATCTGTGACCGCATCATGAAACATCGTGTTCCTCTCTCACACAACAAATTCCTCACTATTCTTTCGGTCTATTCACCAACCCTTCAAGCGAATGAAGATGACATCTTGTGTTTCTACGAGTCTCTGCGCTCCGTTGTTGCATCTACACCAATTAATGAAAAACTTATTATTCTTGGCGATTTCAATGCCCGTGTTGGGAAAGACTATGAGACCTGGAGTGCTCTTGACCACTATGGTATCGGCACCATGAATGCTGTGTTCAGAATTTTATCTTGCTATTTGTAGCACTTTTTTCACCGTAAACTGAAGCACAAAACTAATTGGATACATCCACGTTCAAAGCATTGTCACCTAATTGACTTCATTATAACTCGAAAACGCGACCTTCGAGATGCATATACTGTTGCTGTCATACGCAGTGCTGAATGTGACACCAATCACAAGTTGGTGAGAGGAAAGTTTAATCTACGAATCTGTAAGAAAGTTCGTCATTGTGGCGTTAAGGTGCCTAGCCGTATTGTTTTCGACAAGTTAAAGTTGCCTGAAGTTCAAAAGAGTATGGCGGAAAAGCTTGATAATCTTGCATTTGATGGTACATGGGTGAATTTCAATACTCATGTTTATTCTGCTGGTGCTGAAGTTCTTGGCTTCAAGAGGGATAAGAATAAGGACTGGTGTCAACAAGACAACAATCTTGAAATTAATCAGTTGCTCATGATTAAACAGACAATTTATGAATCTTTATTTCGTGAAGAGTATTTTGATCATACAACTAATTTGCGACAATACAAAGAGGTCAAAGCTACATTGCAACGTGAGCTAAGAAAAATGAAAAACCAATGGTGGATGAGTATAACAGAGCAGATCCAAAAGGCGTTTGGCACAAAGAAGTCGCCAAGTATTTGGCCCTCCTACCTCTTCAATATTTTCCCTGATGTCATTAAGGATCCAGAAAATATCTTGAAAAGATAGCAATAGCACTTTACTGATGTGTTTCACAATCCCTCAGCAGTAGATGCTGATGCAATTGATAGCCTGCCACAATGTGATATCATATTCAGAATGGATCGTTTGCCTAGTCTGAGTGAGGTGCAGTTGGCTATTGCACAAGTCAGCAGTGGCAAGGCACCTGAGTGGTGGAACTTCTTAAGATTGCTAATTCTATCCTTGGTTTTGTTAAGGAAATCTGAGCTGGTGTTCCTGTTCCATAAGATTGGATTGATGATGTCTTAGTGGACCTGTTTAAAGGAAAGGGACAGAAGAATGTTTGTGACTATTACCGTGGGATCACACTTTTGAAAGCTGCTGGAGCATGTTTGTCCTAATACTATTTCAGGGCCAGAAAGTGACTTTAGGTCTGGCAGAGGATCTATGGATATGATTTTTTCAGCCCATCAAGTCCAGGAGAAATGCATTGAACAACAGATACCGCTGTATCAAGTGTTTGTGGATCTGACCAAAGCATTTAACACCATCAACAGGGATGCTCTCTGTTTGATCTTAGAGAAAGTAGGGTGTCCCTCAACCTTTCTTAGACTATTTAAGGAACTGCACAGGGACATGAAAACTCGAGTTTCATTTAACGGAAAATTGTCTGATGAAATCCCAATTGACAATGGTGTCAAACAAGGTGATATTTCTGCCCCTACTCTTTTCTCTATATATTTTGCTGCTCTACTTGTTCATGCATTTCGGAATTGTGATAAGGGTGTCATGTTAAAGTTTCGAATCACAGGTCACATTTTTAATTTTTATTTAATTTATTTAATTTAATGCCAGAACCAAGCTGCATCATATCTTAGTCAAGGAGTTACTGCACGCTGACGATGTTGTTTTTTTTGTTTTTTTTGTTTTTTGTTTTGTGTCACACACTGAGACTAATATGCATCATATAATGGATAGCTTTGCTGCCTTTGAGGATAAGTTTGTCTAAAACAAAGGTGATGTTCAATCCTGCACCGGGCCAGTCATACGTGGAGCCGAACATCATGGTCTGTGGTGCTACACTAGGAGTAGTTGATTCGTTTGTCTACTTTGGTATTTCACTGTCGAGGGATGGTTCTCTCGACACTGAAATCCGCAGACGAATCAGAAGGCATCTGTAGCTTTTGGAAGGTTGGAGAATAGAGTTGAATTGATTGTGGCATCACAGACAGGACTAGGATTTGCATCTACAAGACCTGTGTGCTAACCACACTGTTGTCTCCATCGGAGACATGGACATTGCACCAAAGACACATTAAATGGCTTGAACGATTTCACCAAAAATGCTTGAGACGTATGTTAAGCATCAAGTAGAAAGGACAAGTACCCGATACTTGTGAGTGCATGTTGCTTTAGTGTTGAGACCCTTATAATCAGATCTCACATCCGTTGGATGGGCACCTGGTTCGAATAAAAGATTGTAGACTGCCAAAAAAAAACTTTTTACGAGGAGCTGGAAAATGGCAAGTGCCATCAACACAAGCCTAGGAAGAGGTCCAGGGATTCTACAAAGAATAATTTGAAAGTCTTTACAAATCGTATCTAAATATGATAAGAACTTACTTTGCGAAGGCCGAAATGGCGAACGCTTGTATGTGAAAGTTGTGATGCTCTAGAGAAAAGAAAGCAGGCCCACAGCAATCTCAAGCGAGAGCTTCGCAAAGGTTTAATTGATGGTCTTAGCCATGACACAGAGAGCAGGAAATGCGACACTTATGAACGAGTGCTTTTGTTAAAAGCTGGCTACGTCAACCACCTTAAATCGCACTAAACTCCTGTTCAGGTCAACTTTGCACCTATTAGTCCGAACCAAACGATCTGTTTAATATGCAGCAAAGTTTGCAAGTCTACTGCTGGTCTGAGAAGACATGCGATTGTTCATAGGAATACCCTTCAACCTCCAGAGGAAGTCAACTCGATGGAAATTGCTCAATTTGTATGTCACATCTGCTTCAAGATGTGCAAATCTGCGGCGAGAGTGCAGAGACATCCAAGGTGGCATGGACGACGAGATTAGGAGAACTCAATGTGACGGCGATCATCTGGAAAGATACAGCAATCATCATCGTCATATATATATATATATATATATATATATATATATATATATATATATATATATGTATTAGTGATGGGATGATTCCAATATTTTTCCCGATTCCGATACAGTTACCGATTCCGTGATAAATTCCCGATTCCGATACGATTACCGATTCCGATTCTTTATAAATCTCTAATTATTTTACTATAAGATTGTTATTTTCCCCCGATTTTCGTAAAAACACATGTTAAATGTGCAGATATTTTCGTAAACGGCAAAATTACACTTGTGGATGATCTATCGATTTTAGCTTTACTGGTATTTTAAAATCAATGAATATTTATTATTTTATCATTATTACCAGCAATGGAAGATTTTACTTTAAACAAAATCAAATGAAAAAGACAATTAAAAGAATCGATTTGGCATCGGGAAATAGGCATCAATTTTTCCGATTCTGATACTCCCAAACCTTCCGATTTTTCCGATTCCAATTAATCGTCCCAATGCTAATATATATATATATATATATATATATATATATATATATATATATATATATATATATATATATATATATATATATATATATATACCGACAGATAGATAGACAGAATGTTTAAGGAAGTCTTTGTGTAGATATAGATATCCATAAACAATTTTCGGTGTACTACAACGTTTTCATTTTAAATTTTATGCAATTTTCCAGAATGTAGAACGCACGCGTAAATAGAATTCAACGTAATAGTTAAATAAAACCAATCATCTAAGAAAAAACCATACAAAACGAATAATTAACATTCGTTTTTGAAAGGAATATGCAAATTAGTTAATCTTCATGTAGTTGCCGCATACCCATGACTGAGTATATTAAGAAGCTCATTTTAATAATTTTTAAATGGAAAATGTATCTGGTCTTCGGGCTAACATCACAGTGCATTATCTGTTCTGATGCTATACTTTGAATGGAGGGGTAACCCTTCTATACTAAAGCAATTTTTATTTTTGTTTATTAATGTGGGGGAGCTGGTTTTCACGAACATTAAAAACGACCTTGTGTTACTTATTGCGTTCGTGGGAAAGCAAATAAATACCAATTTCTAAGTATAAAAGTATCTGTCATTCGGACTGAGATCACAGTGTAGTATCTGTTCTGATGCTATACTCAAGTTAATTTGTGCTTAGTCAATAGAAGGGAATCTCTTCTATACTGAGTCAATTTTTATTTTTGCCTACATCCAAATGCCCTCTTTTGGGCACTGGTAGTAAGGTTATAATATCAATGTACTGAGAAAAAAATTTGTACTCCATATATATATATATATATATATATATATATATATATATATATATATATATATATATATATATATATATATTTATATTCCATATATATATATATATATGTATATATATATATATATACTCCATATTGTACTCCAATATTAACCGTATGTATCGCTTGAAAAACAACAACAATAACAAAATCTAAATTTATAAGCGATAAAAATAAACAGTATAATTAATCTAGGGATTATGGCCTAACGGTTAAGGCACCGGACTGTGGTAAACATGGTCTGAGGTTCGATCCCTAGAAACAGTTGAACTACGCTGATGAGAGGTAATGACCTTGAAACACGCGTGTACGTAGATTACTGTTTTAAAAATAATAAATAAATTAAATATATATATATATATATATATATATGCACACACAAATGAAAACACCTTCACCTTTAAAAGAGTGGAGAATAATAAAAATTTGAACAGTTACTTTTAGTACCTTCTGCATTAGCCGAAGTGCTATTCGACTCCCTACAGTCTCCTCTAAACACAACCCCAAATAATACCCCCTTACTTTCCAAGTG
The DNA here is from genome assembly GCF_053919585.1 of Euprymna scolopes. Taxonomy (NCBI): domain Eukaryota; kingdom Metazoa; phylum Mollusca; class Cephalopoda; order Sepiida; family Sepiolidae; genus Euprymna; species Euprymna scolopes. The sequence goes on from NC_136483.1 coordinate 118,282,324, forward strand.
GCAATATGCCTTGTTTGGCGGTAAAATAAAAACTGTCATCCCCTCTTCTTCTTAAATGGAAAAATTGCGTTGCATGAAATCGGTTCATGGATCGCAAAAGGTTGGCGGCCGCTGCTCTCATATCTCTGTAGATACAATGGATTACGTGTTGAACTGTTGCTACTGTTGCCCATTTTTTTGATTTACAAAGGCGGACATTTTTATGGCGTCGTGATACAAGATTAACATTATCTACGGCTTTGCCAAGTGGAAGATGGCGCTTCAGTTGGCGAGGCGGACGAGGATGGACGTAAATTCGACGACCGGCAGACAAATGTAATATAAGCCAAAAACTAATCAAAATCCGCTCCAACAACATCAAGGGACCGAAAACAAAAGTTGGGTCATGATCCAGGCGACCCGATTGAAAGTTGTCACCCATCCAGGGCGACCCTTTATCTGTAAACGACCGTAGGCTCTTTTCATTTTACCTCCCGTTCGCATTGATTTCATTCTTACTTGATCACTCCTCCTTCCCTCCCTTGATGTATAAAGGCTCTTTGTTTCAAGGAAAGTGCAGATGTATTAAACTTTTCTCTGATCCGTCAAAGGGATTTATCGGAAGATAAATATGAAAAGTGCGCATAGGTAAACTCCCTATCTCTCCCAGATTTTGTACTTTCTTATTTAATATATTCAGGTTTCAATGTGTCTTGTTTCATTCGTAACTTGACAGTTTTCCTTTATTAGGATTATTTTAGCCACATTTATGAATGTAGTACAGGTGTACATAAATAGTTTTAATTGATTATGTAACTTTGCTGTTTTTCTTTCTGCTTCTTTCTTTAATGGGGGTTAGGATTAGGATTACAAATTGATTAGCAATCCTCTGTGCAGCGGAATAGTTGTCATCGGTAATGATTAAAACGCAATACATAATGTCTATCTATCTATCTATCTATCTATCTATCTATCTGTTTGTCTGTCTGTCTATCTATCTATCTGTCTATCTATCTATCTATCTATCTGTCTGTCTGTATGTATGTATATATATATATATATATATATATATATATATATATATATATATATATATATATATATATATATATCGGAATCGGAAAAGTCAGAACACTTTGGGGGTATTGGAATCGGCATCGGAATCGGAAAAATTTGTGTCTTTTTCCGATGCTAAAACGATTCCTTTAATTATTTTTTATGTGATTTTGTTTAAAGCAAAATCTTCTACCGCTGGTAGTAATAATAAAATAATAAAAAAAATTATTAATTTTAAATTACCAGTAAAACTAAAATCTATAACTCATCCCCCACACATGTGATTTACGCTTTAAAAAAATATATGTGTTCAAACGGTAATCGGAAAAATAATTCTATAGTGGAATATTTAGAGATTTATAAAGAATCGGAATCGGAAATTTTATCGGAATCGGGAATATAGTATGAAATCGGTAATTTTTTAAAACTTTTTTATATTTTTAATAAGTAAATAATTATGTACACATATAAATAACTTACTAATAATAGTAGGGGCTTATAAGTAGTATAATGGATTAATCCAAATTGTATAAATAAATCTGATTGGTAAATTTAAAAAAAATATATCCATTTGGAATTTGGAGTCAAGGACAAGTGTCACGGGTAAGGAAGACATTTTTGATAGCATGAATATGGTAAACCTAATTAATATAGAAAAGGAAACGAGATCAAATATTCGGGACATTTTTTTTGTTCTTGTGATTAAGGGAGGTGGTGTTTGAACAACACTGCTGGGGAGACATGAGTTAATATACTGTGTTGTGTTTATATGCCCGAAACAGTTTCACGGAAAACAACTGATGATCCCTGAAATAACATATTAAAGCAAGAAAATAAGTTGATGCAGCGACTGAAGGTGATCAAATGACTTACTGGCTAAATAGTTTTATAAGGAATGATAAAAATATGAAAATTAAACCCGTTTTTTATAAAGTTGTAAAATGGTTTTAACAAATTCAAGACTATATATATATATATATATATATATATATATATATATATATATATATATATATATATAAAGCTGAACGTCTGTGTGAGTGTCTGGTCACAAATAGGCTCCTATATGGTTGACTATTATAGAAAACTGATCACATATAATGATAGAGAGATGTATCGGGACACAGGAATGGGTATGTTTGATCTGGCATAATAATGATTCCTTAAAATTGTGGGGTCTTTGTACGCTCCTGGTCCACAATGTATGGAAATAAAAAATTTTAAAAAAACGTTTACAAGTGTTTTGATATAGATATACATAAGAATACTTTGATAAGTATGTTTTAACTTAAATAGGGATGGTATAATAAAATTGTGGGGTATGCGTTCGCGCTTGGCCTCCATAGAATGGAAATAGGCACAGACTTTTATAAAGACTTTTCATATCTATCTGCGTAAGTATACTTTGATAATTATGTTTCAGTTTGAAGAAATATGGTATAATAAAATTATGGGTCGTTCGTTCGCGTCTGACCTCCATAGAATGGAAATATGTCACAAAGTTTAACATTGTTTAACCAGGTTTATTTAATATAGATCCACAGAATATTGTGATAAGTATTTCAGTGTGAACAGGTATAGTATAATAAATTATGGGGTTTATCTATTTTATTTTTACTTTCATCATATTTTGCTTTGGTTTTGATAACCCCAAATTCGAAGCTATCTCTATACAACCCTTCCTTTTCATAACCTATCATACTTTAATAAATCAGAGTCCATTTTCTGTATGCTGTTTTTGAACCCAATCAACGACGGGTACTTTTGCTAATATCATTATAAAACTATGCAGGCCTTGCGCCCTTCCTTGCTTGAATCTTATCATCTGTGATCGGGCCATTCCATCCTTTAAAAACGGAATGACAAGTAAATTATGTATATATATATATATATATATATATATATATATATATATATATATATATATATATATATCATGAAGAATGAGAGTTCATAAAGAAACGTTGTTTTAATTTGACTAAAATAAAATACGCATCAAGTTCTCTTGAAATCCAAATCACAACTTAATATTACAAAAAAATAAACAAATATTTTACTTGTTTGAAATTTATCACAAATATATTTCAGAGGTAGACTCCATCTTCAGTGTGTTGTTTTGTTTCTTTTTTTCCTTTTCTTCTTCCTTGCCATGTTGTAAAGTTTGAGAAAGAGGTCTGTTTGTAAGGAGCCGCGCGTTGTATCTGACGATTGTATTTTGAAATTCTTGAACTGTGCGTAGGCAACGCGAGAATAACGTTAAGAATGCCAGTTCATATAGAAACGTTGTTTTAATTTGAATAAAATAAAATACGTATCAAGTACACTTGAAAGTCAAATCACAACGTAATATAGTAAAATATTTGTTTTATTTTCCTCATATTACGTTGTGATTTGGCTTTCAAGCGCACTTGATGCGTGTTTTATTATATATTTATATCTATATCTATCTATATGTATGTGTGTGTGTGTGTGTTGGTGTTACCTTTAGCTCAACAAATATCAACGATAGGAGACGTCTTGAGCGCAACATCTGTCCGTATTTAATAGTAAATTAAACAAACATGAAACTGAGGCGAACAAACAGAAAAGAAAGTGAGAAAAAAAGAATGAAAGAAAGAGGGAAAGGGGTTTAAATAAAGTTTTTCAGTGTGAATCCATACAAAAAAGAAACCAATCTAATCACCATGTTAAGACAAAAACGTAAAGAAAGTGTGCTTGTACTGTAGTGCATTTAAACTTCGTGCCACTTTTTATCTGTCTTTGAAGGTCGTCCTTTGGGGGTGAGATGTAAGTGGGGGGGTCGCAAGTAAAGAAATATTTGCTTTTCCCAAGACAAACCGACAGCGAAAACTCTCAATGACCAGCAATAAAATAAAAAATCAAGCTATGACAAGCAGAAAAATTCGACATTCAAAAACATTATCTATTACGGAAAAATACAAATTCTTACCAAAAAGAGAATATCGGTGTTGCCCGGCAAAAATGAGAACATGTCTGCTCCTATTCCTAGTCCGAGTCCGTAAAAGGGATCTCTTAATTAACCCCACTCTCTCTAAATGAATAGATAACGCGATAATTTTAAGACGTAATTCAGTATGCACGGTTACCCTCATGTTAATGATTTTATAGATAACGTCATACTTTTGTGACATAATTAATATGCATGGTAATATATATATATACATGTATATATACATATATGCATATATATACACATATACAGATATACACATATATACACATATACATATACGTACATATATATGCATATGTGTATGCATATATATATGTATATGTGTATGCATATATATGTATGTATATGTGTATACATGTATGTGTATGTACATATATATATATATATATATCTGTATGTGTATTTGTATAAAAATATATGTATATATATTCATACATTTTTTATGTATATATATATATATATATATATATATATATATATATATATATATATATAGGTATATATGAGTATGTATGTATATATATTTTTATATAGTAACTACCTATCCAATGCCCGGGAGCACCAGTGGATAAGGTTTTATGAGTTCAGTTATATATATATATATATATATTACGGTTTATGAGTACCGATTCGTAGGGACATATAAATATGTACATATAGATATATAGGGACATATATATTCACATATGTAGACATATATACACATATATAAAGGCATACATACATATATAGAAACATATGTATGCATATATAGAGATTTATATATAAATATACATACATATATATGCATCTATAAATATACACATATACATATATATACATACATATATATACATACATATATATACATATATATATGCATACATATATATACATATATACATGCATATATACATACATATATATACACATATACATATATGCATACATATATATGCGTATATATTCATATATATATATATATATATATATATATATATATATATATATAGTAATTTATGAAATATATATGGCGACCAAGCTACACTGAATATTCGGCGATTCATCCACTCTAGGATTCGTCAGGCTTATGCGCCTAAGCCTGACGAATCCTAGAGTGGATGAAACGCCGAATATTCAGTGTAGCTTGGTCGCCATATATATTTTATAAATTACTAACTAGCTCTACCTACGTATTGAGCAATTTTGAAGTAAATACTTAAAGTTTACGCATAAATCTATACTTTCGTATATTAATTTTATGTGAGTAAATGAAGTAGTTATATATATATATATATATATATATATATATATATATATATATATATATATATATATATATATATATATATATATTACGGTTTATGAGTACCGATACGTACATATAGGGGCATATATATACACATATATAGGCATACATATTTATATATATATATATATATATATATATAAAGGCATACATATGTATATAGAAACATAGAAACATATATATATACATACATATTGAAATGTATATATATATGCATATATATATGCATATATATACACATATACATATATATATACATACATATATATGTGAATACATATATATATACATATATGATGGCAACAAATTCGTTTTCGAATATTACAATTACTTATATAAAAATATATATACAGAAACATGAAAACAAATCAGTGATGGGCCGCACGAAAGTGGCTTTTAAGTCCTGCTAAACTAGCATTTTTTGGCACACATTGTTCAGCCATGTGCGACACTAGCAACACGTTCTTGATGGTCACTTCTATGTATATTCAAATGTCGTTTTAGACCACCACCACGTTTTGCACGTCTGCCCGCAGTTGACACATGTTAGATCTGGCAACACAAAACTGTTTTGTGGCCCACTGCGCTGATGGTGGTTTATCTGCCCAGCTCTGCTCAGACATAATCTCCCGCACACCTCACACTCCAGACCAATTTGGCGCCCCAGCCCGTCCACTGCTTGTTGCACCTTCGCTTTCTGTATATAACATTTCAGTCGCTCATACTGGGTTCGATCAGCCTCAAACTTGCGCAAGGTTCTTCTCCACTCTTCACGAGCCAAAGCAAAACTCTCCCAGGTTCTCTCGTCCATCTCACATTTTTTCACGATGGACCTCAAACAATCCTTGTATCTCATTCTAGGCTTTTGAGCCTTCCCTCGGTGAGCTCGCCATAAAGGAGTTGTTTGGGAAGTCGAGTGTCAGATATCCTCACCCACATGACCACTCCATCTCAGTCTATGTTTGATAATGAGAGCTTCAATGCTCAAATATTGGGTCCATCTTAGAACCTCAACATCACTGACATACATTTGCCAGCCCAAACCTAAGATTCGCCGTAGGCACATCTGGTGAAACCGCTCGAGACGTCTCAAATGCTTCCGAATGACGTTTCACAGGGATTAAGAACAGCAGAGAGATTGCATGCGGTATAAACCTTTATCTTTGTTGGAAGCACTTAAGTTTGAGTAAGAATGAACATAAACTTCTCTCCCTCTTTACTTGCATGTGGTCTGTCACCTGTTTCCTCAATATTTTTAACTCAATCCTGATAATGTCCCCTAAAATAGGGACGAAACATTGATAACATTTTTCTATTTTAGGTTTTTCTTTTCATCAAGTTCTTCGTTAGAAAATTATTTTGCTAGTAAGTCAATGAATCTCTTGCAATCATTGTATTAGTTTACTTCTAATAATTTACACTAATCCTAATATTATTTCCGTCATCATAAGTCGTTTAACATGAAACATTATTTCAGGGATTTAAAAATAAAACAATATATAATATCATGGATCCCCAGCAATGTTAATCAGGCACCACCTTCCTCTCAAAAACCAGGACGAAAACATCCCTGATATAGGGTCTACTTCCTTGTTCCAAATTAATTTGGTTAACTTATTGCAATTATTAATATATATATATATATATATATATATATATATATATATATATATATATATATGTAATAGGAAAAAGAAATTGTAAATACTAAAATGATTAGTCGGTAAACTTGGATTTTAATTGTAATTATATTATAGATTTTAAATTAATGTATTATATATAAATTTTTTAAAATTATACTTTATAAATGTAATTTACAATCTATTTCAAATTTAAAACTATAGAAAAATATAATAATGTTAATATACTAGGAAAATCACTTAGGATAGATAAATACTTACTTCCCCTAACCTCGAAAGATTTGGGTTTTTTATAAAAATTTTAAACGTATTTCGAAATTTTTAAACGTTATTCGATATAATTAAACGAAAGATTAAAATCTTTTGAAAAACTTTGAACGTATTTTAGAAATTTTTAAACGTAATTCGATATAATTAAACGAAATGTTAAGTTTTTAACCGATACCAATATAAATTTTAAGTTTTTTTTATACATAAGAAAAATTAGATTTTTTAATTAATTTGGGTTCAAATTAAAATCGATTTATATAAGGGAAATTTTTTTTCGAAATTTGATTTTAAATTTAAATAATTCAAAGTTTAAAGTTAATGAAATCATCATCATCCGATAAATAAACGCGGGTGGGTATTTAACAAAACGAGATTTAAACGTGAACTCGCGAGGTATATATATATTTCACACTTCCGGTTATAAAATAGACGAATATTGGCTGAAGAGAGCTTGATAAGGATACCTTAAACGGTCCTTATTATCGGGCTTGAAACCGATGGTACCAATGATTTGTCTCATCTAACAACTTTCTGTACACAAAATATAAATAAATATATATATATATATATATATATATATATATATATTAAGATATATGTTAATATGTGTGTGTGTGTGTGTGTGTGTGTGTGTGTGTGTGTGTGTGTGTGTGTGTTTGGAGTTATTCAATTTAAGAACCAACGATCCATAGACAGACCCATGTAGAATTACTAGCAGGTGTTTAGAGTCCAAGAGAGTGAAACCAATGATTTACCAGAAGCAATTTCATCTCTTTTGCAACTTATCAACTGATATGATTGTCTCAAGTTAGTCTTCATATCGAATTATACAACACTCGTTGCTTGGCTCCGTTTGGTAGTTCAATCTTTTCTCAACCTCATTGAAGCGTTACTGACTGCAATATAGTTTGAACTCAGCATACCCGATCCTATAGTCGGCGACGATATCCATTAGTCCACTCATATAATCACCTGAAAACTGGGTGAATTATTACGTTTTCTCTCTCTTTGACTTATACAAGTAAATAATGATGTATATTGATTATGGTGTCCGTTTATATTAGGACATAAATATTCATGCGGCTAGATATACATTTATGCTAATAAATCGTGTTCAAGTGGGAAGCGTGTTTGTCTATTTAATCAGCAGGAGCATTTACGTAGTTAAGACTGTCGACGCACCGTTGTCCATTTACATAATGGCGTGTACAATTTCATTTTCCACTTGCTGATATGTTTACCTAAGAAAGCCAAGCGTTTGTCGACATAGATATAGACATATACTAATGCCTACTTCCTGTCAACAATGCCGCATTATCTTTTTTATTGCTTTACAACATATCTACAACTTTTATTTTTGAAAAAAAGTTTGTATTCTTATTGACAAACAATACTAACACTTCTAGTTGCTGCTGCTGGTGGTGGTTTCTATGATATCATTTGCAACATAAACAAACATATTCTACCACCACGAATTATTCATACACATTTAAATAAAGATTTAGACTTAGTAACTTCCGCGTCCTGTGATGCACAGCACAGTCAAAGTACACCATCATTTTCGGTTTGAACCCAGATCTACAGCGTCTCTCCAACTTGTTCCCGTTGCGATCAGATATTTCTTTTTGATTTTCCTCTACTTCTTTTCCAAACAGGGGCCAACTGAAGCAGTTTGTTAGCAAGTTTCTCTAGAGCCAATCTTACGTCTGAGGCAGCGTAGACGTCGTTTACATATTATTGACTTGTTGGTTAGTACGGTCTCTGATCTTTTGGTTGGTAGTTCGCTCATTTGATTACTAGGCGTTCTACATTTTAATCTTATTCAAATAGATAGTTCACACAAAATATATCTTTTGTACAAATTATATAGCAAAAACAAACTCTTGTTTGTTCTATACATATTGGTTCTCAATTGATCTTCAATTTCTACCGCCGCAAAAAAAGAAAATGTTTTGGCCGAGTTTATTTGCTTACGTATAGACTGTCGTTACCAAACTTAGTGAAAATATCAGTTATGGTCTAACAGATCTGATTTAAGTTTGGGATATCTAGGTCAAAGGTCAGAGTTATGGAAAAAGGTAAAAATCGCAGTTTTGACGATAACTCCAATTCTGAGTATCATCGAGTCTCCATTTTTCCAAATGTAATGTTTGGATCTCATGTTCTTTCAAAACACTAACCATATAAAACATTCCAGATAAAAAGTTTTTTAGTCATTAACAGTACTATGAGAACTTCGAGAATATTTTCTACAATATGAAGAAATAAGACATAGATAAAACTTCCGCTCATTAACCCCAAATCCTTCGTTGAAAATTATTTTGCTAGTAAGTCAATTAATCTCTTGCAATCACTGCATTACTTTGCTTCCAATAATTCACACTATTTCTAATATTATTTTAGGCATCATAAGTTGTTTACCACGAAACATTGTTTGTGGGATTTAAAATAAAACAGTATATAATATCATGGCTCCCGAATAGTGTTGATCAGAAACCACCTCCCTTAAAACCCAGAACGAAAACATTCTAGATATCGGATCTACTTTCTTGTTCCAAATTATTTGTTTGGCTAAGTTTTCCATGTTATTAACACACACACGCACGTGCGCGTGTGTGTGTGTGGAATTTCTGCACATATTTATAATGCGAAAATACTCAGTCTCATGAATGAGTTATGTTTTTGCTATAGTTAAATTTATTTAAAAAAAAATAGTTGTCTTTTTAATGAAAATACTAATGCTTTAGTTAGCTGTTCTCTCTAGCGTTTGCTTGAATATACACTGAATTATATCTCTTAATGTAACAAACAAACAAATTAATGACCATGTATATATGGATATTCAGATAGAAATATGTACAGACTAGCAGACCTTGTTTCCTGGCCTGCCTAAGAAAATTGAAAATCAAGAATGATCCCCTCGAGGTAAATGTAACATTGAAAAGACTCTTTACATCCAAAATTCTAAATACAGATGGAATGATGAAATTTGTGCTTGCTAAGAAAATATCGAATCTAGAACTTTGTTCGAAGCTATATATACAAACATTGGTTAAATATAGAAAGCAACAAACCGAGTCAATGTGTCTACAATTTCACACGAAACTAATACTCGCTTTAGTGGAACTTTCGCGCCAACAAAACTTTATCTAATTTTTTTCATTTATCTGACAAAAGAATCTACTGTAAACTTGAAATACCAAAAACAACTCACTTCGTTTATTCTTTTAGTAATAAAAACATGTCTATGTGATGCGATACTTAATGAAAATTCAACAATCGTAATCGCCATAAGCAACAACAACTATGAAGCAGCATCAATGATGCCAATAGCACTTAAGAACGACTTTTATACTAATCTGCCATTCTCGTGCGCAAGATATTTAATATAATTCCAACCAAATTGCATAATAACTTTCTCAAACGTATTACGGATTTATCTCCCTTCTGGTTAAATTTTTAATGCACAGATCTACAACCACAACAAAATTACTTTCTATTCATAAATTAATATTGTTCGTTAAGTTAACGATATTCATTGACCTTTTTATTTCTTGTTACGGTGTTTTCTACTGCTTAAACAGAACTGTGTGTGTGTTTGTCTCTTATGGACTCGGAAACGGCTGAGTCGATATTTTGGAAATTCCACGCGAAGGTACTTGATATATTCTGAGAGTGTTATTACGTAGGTTTGTATCGAAATGCGTTCGATATGCATCGATAACCGATAATCGAAAAATTCCGACTAAAGAGGGAAATCCGATTTTAACACTTTTATACAATTTAATATCACAAGTGTATTTGGTAAGTTTTATCACCGCACAAGCAGAAAGGCCCAGCCTATAAAATCAACTGTAGATATTTTTATAAGAAAAGGGCACGTTCGAAATGAATGTTTCTGTTTAGAGCACAATTGGACCATAATACTTGACTTTTGCATGTTAAACTTTAAGTGAAACCATTATTTACAGATAATTTTATAAATTCCACGGTAGATTTTCTATAGTGCAATGTAGACTATAATGTATTGTAGACTGTGCTGTAACAAAATATGTTATTGCCGTGCCAACAAAATGGTAAAATAGGCTATTCAGAATCAAAGTTCGCTTAAATGTTATTTAGGTTCAGCTCTTAAAAATCCTACAAGATAACTTTATATGTTTGCTATGCGTGTGCATGTATGTGTGTACGTGTATGTGTGTATGATTCGAGCTACGGGATTGACAATAAATTTTCTTTTAAAGTAAATCTAGATAAAATCCTCGGCGCTCAGAAAATTCATTAAAATAGAAAAAGAAAAAATATGTTGTCAATTCAAACGGAAAACCCATCCTTTGTTTCTTTATGATTTAGATAAATGTACGTTTGCTCTTTAATAAAGATGTCGCCATTGTCGAGGAAAATGAGTTTATGACTAACAACCGTAACTTGCTTCTATCTCCCACTACCACTTCAACATAAAAAACATTTTTTCTCAGGAACAATGACAGTTCTTGAAAAGTCGATATCTAAACGACTTTTAAGCAAATCTATCACTGTCAAATTGTTTGAATTTCGTTAATATCGTTTATTAAAGAGACCGTTTTGTCACAAGGCGATACGAGTACAAAGTCTTTATAGGAAACTGATACGAAATCACACAATCACTTAGACTCTTTTCCCTCATTAATAAGATTATTATTTACTGATCATAAACATAAGAGAGACTTTCTCTCTGTGTGGGGACGTCTCTGTCTGTCCGCCGGTTAGAATCTTTGTAAACGTAAAAAATGCATTTCGATATTGAAATATCTTCTTTTAGAAATGGAAAATATTGCATCGATATTAAATAATAAATTCCTAACAATTAAAAGGATATCATTACCGGAAATCGAAAACGAAATCTTCAGATTTTCTGCGACATCTGATGTTTTACGAACAGAGCTACGAGGTACCATCAATAAGTTTCTAGACTTTTTTTGTTCAGGCATTTAAAATTAATGTAGACTCTTAAAAATTCATTATGTTATTGCTATACATTTTATGAGATGACTGACCAAGTTTTATGATTTTAAGTTCAAATGAACAGCTAAAATAAGAATTGGAAGACATCTTATTAAAGCCTGCTTTTCACAGCTGGTGAATTTCAAAAATGCAATCTGGACGCGAGGACATTTCAGAAGAACGATGTGCAATAAAATTCTGTTTTAAACTTGGAAAAAATGCCACAGAAACGTATGAGGTGCTTCAGACTGCTTTTGGACCATCTTGCTTGAATCAGTTTCTGGGAGGCATAATAGATTAAAAAAAGATAGGGAGTCTATGAGGGATGATCAGAGGCGTAGGAGGAGTAAGGAAGTTAGAACACCAGAGTTGATTGGCCAAAGAAAGAATTTCATGGATAAGGACCGTCGTATGTCTATAGAGACAATAAGTGTACGGTTTGATGTCAGTGTGGGAACTGTACACACAATTATTCGCGAAGAAATGAAGATGCGTAGATTTGCGCAAAGTTTGTCCCACCGATGCTCAGAGAAGATCACAGACTATTTGACCAAGATGGGCATTAAGACAGTTCCTCACCCTCCCTATAGTCCAGACCTTGCTCCCTGTGACTTTTGGTTATTCCCTAAGCCCAAGGAAAACCTTAGAAGATGTTGTTATGAGAAGATTGAGATGAAAGAGGCTGTGATGAGGGTCATTATCACGCTCATACAAGAGAAATTTCATGGAGCCTTTCAGAAGTTATAGGAACGATTAAACAAGTGCATTGCAGCCGGAGGAGATTACATTCGAATGGGACTAGAATTTCGTGTGTGTACTATCGATAAAAATGTCCATACAGAAAAATCTGGAAACTTATTTAAGGCACCTCGTATTTAGATTTTCTCATCAATAGCATTACCTTAACAAAATATTTATCAAATATTTTAATGGAACGTCATAGATTTATGATTTGCATCATCTTTAAAACACACACACACACACACACATACACACACATACACACGCACACATGCACACATGTATATTTCATTAAATAAAAGCGACGCCTTTTGGCCTGTTAATTCTATTTTTAATCTTTCTAACTTCTGAATAACGATCTTCACTTCTGCCAGAAACTGGCTGATGTAATCGCCATATTTTTCATAAGTTCGATTACTTTTCAATCTTTCTAGATTCATCGTCAGGGATAGATTAATCTAATAGTTTTTAAACAATTTATATATATATATATATATATATATATATATATATATATATATATATATATATATATATATATATGACGTTTATCTGGCGATTACATCAGCAAAATCCTGTCAAAAACGAAGATCGTTATTCGAAAGTTGGAAAGCGTCAAAAATAAAATTGTTGGACAATATAACGTATATTTAATTTAATGAAATACATTTAAGAGAAAAATTCTGCACAACACACACATATATTTGTGTGTATGGGGGGTGTATTTTGTCTACCTTGAGAGTACCTTATCAAATGATTGCACTCTTGCTACTGAAATAAGACAGAGAATCAGCAAGGCATCAGATGCTTTTGGAAGGTTACCAGATAGAGTCTGGTGTGACGGTGATCTAACTCTGACAACTAAAATTTCAGTACATCAAGCATGTGTAGTGAAATCCCTACTCTACGCATCTGAAACTTGAACCTTGTACCGGTCACATATAGAATTGCTTGAGAGGTTCCACCAGCACTGCCTTAGACACATTCTTGGTTTAAAGTGGGATAGCTTTGTCCCTGATGCATATGTCTTAAATAAGGCCAAAACAACCAGTATTGCTACCATTGCTATTAAGAACCAGATGCGTTGGGCGGGTCATCTTATCCGGCTTGAAGACTATCGACTCCCAAAACAGTTGTTATATGGTGAGCTCTTTCTTGAAAAAAGACTCCAGCCCAAAAACCGTTTTCGTGATAGCATCAAGGAGAGTCTGGTGAGCTTTCATATTACTGTTGACAGTTGGGAGTCCCTAGCGTATGATCGCAAGCAGTGGAGGGCACTGATATACAGAGGCGCAGAACACTTTGAAGCAGCCAAAATAGACCGAGCAAAGCTCAAGAGAGCATGTAGGAAATGCCAAACCTTGCCGCCCAACCACTGAGATCTTTGGGTCTGTAAGGTGTGTGATCGGGCTCTGTTGTCTAAGGCAGGTTTTGTTAATCACATAAAAGCGCACGATGAACAGGTTTCGCTGCTGTTAGTTTCATCCAAACCAGTGAAGGTTTTCAGTGTCATGCCTGATTGAGGGTGTGCAAGTCGCTGGAAGGGCTGCAAAGTCATCTTCGGGCACATGGACTTTTAGTGACTTAGGGAGTGGCTCTCGTCTGACAAGACGTTGCAATCATCATCATATATATATAACGTGTGCGAATGTATAGTTTTAAATAAATAATTTGTAAAAATATATAATTATAAAAATGTCCCTTATCAGTCGATCTACCAGCCTAATAAAGGTATGCGACTGAAACAAACATTTTTGTAGTCTATTTTATAAAATGCGGTTTTCTATCTACTTTTCTGCGTATTTTCTACTAAACAATTTATGCAATATTCATGTATTTGCTGCTATTAGGGACCAAATAAATTTAAAGTGTATTATTCTTTCGGTGATAAATGTATAAATAATAATAAACATTTAAACTATGAACGAGCGTATTCGTAGTAACGCAGAGATTATATTTTGAGTGGGGTTTTCAATTATTGTGTATAATCAAACACTGGAAGGAAGGTATTTACTAGTAGGAATAAAAGTATTCGTAATAGAATTAATTGTTCAAAGTATCGTTTTTAAAAAATTAGTGTTTAAGAAAAGAGAGCAAGTGAATATATTGTATTATTACCTATTTAAATCATAATTTCTATTTGAATAAAAAATTTAATAAATACGGAAAATAAATGAGAATTAAATGTCTAACAGTAAATGAACATACACTTGAAGGAAGGTACTATTTCATATAATTAATTTTTTTTTAATTTTTTATTTTTTTATTTTTGTAAATTAAATAATTTGTTTAAATGAAAGACACTGCCGTTCGTTGCATCCATCCAGTCTGCGTCTGAATCAATGAAAATGATATTTTATAACTAAGGATGACAGATTAAACCGCATATATATATATATATATATATGTGTGTGTGTGTGTGTGTGTGTTTGTGTGTGTGTGTGTGTGTGTGTGTGTGTGTGTTTGTGTGTGTGTGTTTGTGTGTGTGTGTTAAAAAGATATACGGAATTTTGTATCTCATTGCATTCTTTTATGCGAGTAGTCTTTGTTACGTTATTACATCTAGTATCACTTTTTACTCTTTCAATATAGTTGATGTCACTAAAGTTTGAAATATACAACTGCTTTCGCTAAATCTTTAATGGATGTATGATATCGTGAAAGTTTTACTTGTTTTAGTTTATTTTCAAGCCAAATAATTCGGAAGGTTCATTGTTATTTATATTTCTAAAACGTATTTTCAATCGCTACTTTATAACAGAAAACATGCTAAATATTTACCCCGCAAAAAATTAAAACTATTAGGAGAAAAATTATTTTTAATTTCTTTCTTATATATAGCTATGTGCACGGCAGGTGAATATTCCTTTAATAAGTTGATGATGATAAAAACGACGCCCCAGATGCATTTGAGAGGCAAACAACAGGGCCGTGTAATTTAGACGCGCGTCGAACTGGTCTCATATAATATTTACAATTTTGTCATTGTTTTATGAATTTATCATTTCATCGTTAAACAACGCTAAAAAAGACATTTTCAATCTTTATTATGCACCCTTTTGATTCCTATTTCACACTAGTGAGTTAAGACGATTTAGAAGGACGGATATGACTAATTTGCGCGTTTAATAATGAACATGCTGCGACCGATCGACAAGCAGACTGAAAAAGGGTTATTTAAAACGTGATCGACCGAACAGTAGAGCGAATCTGTCATAGAAATAGACACAACTAAAATAAGATGTGTTCGTTTAATCTACGCGTTTAACGCTAAAAATGTTATTTAATTTGATTTAATTTAAACGTAACAGACTGACCAACCAACCGATCAACCTATCGATCAACAGATTTTATGACGATGCCAAAACACATTTAAAAATTCGATTTTATTTTTATAATGAAACTAGAATACTCGTTCCAAAGACCGGCAAAACTAACAGAACAGTTTTGCACCACTTTTATATTAATCTTACGAAGATTCAAGTCAAGATATAATATAACTAAATCTTACGTTTAGAATTCTTATTCCAATTTTGATCAATACCTCTGTTACATAATTTTCATTCTAGAAAATGTCTAAAATTTCAGGTTAAACAGTATTAAGAAATTCAAATTCAGAAAACCGTGCTTACTTAGTGTCTAAGGATATGTGGATAAATGGATAATAATAATGGATAAAAGCTAATGCAAATCTAAAATATTTGAATTTTCAAACGAGGGTTGTCCTTATATAATGACGCACTAAAACCATTTCATACACTCCAAATCAATTCAAATTTGCGAAATATTTCTAATTGATGTGTAATATCTATTTATTTTTTTCAATTTCAAAAAACATCAGATGTGTCTGAATTTTCGTGAAGGGCTTCCATACAATCTTTGATCCTTTACACAAGAATGAATTAAACTAAATATAGATCACATTACCCACCACTATACCAAGCAACTGTGCTGTAAAAATTCATAACGATCACTTAATTGGTTAGGAGTGAAACCTATATATATATATATATATATATATATATATATATATATATATATATATATATATATATATATATATACATATACTTGCAAAAGTACCCGTCGTTGACTGGGTTCAAATACAGCCTACAGAAAATGGACTCTGATTTATGAAAGTATGATAGGTTATGAAAAGGAAGGGTTGTAAATTTGGGTTGAATTTGGGGGTATCAAAACCAAAGCAAAATATGATGAAAGTAAAAATAAAATAGATAAACCCCATAATTTATTATACCATACCTGTCCACGCTGAAACACTTATCACAATATTCTGTGGATCTATATAAAAAAAACTTGTTAAACTTTGTGACATATTTCCATTCTATTGAGGCCAGGTGCGAACGAACACCCCATAATTTTATTATACCATATTTCTTCAAACTGAAACATAATTATCAAAGTATACTTACGCAGATAGATATGAAAAGTCTTTATTAAAGTTTGTGCCTATTTCCATTCTATGGAGGCCAAGCGCGAACGCAGACCCCACAATTATAATAAACATGTTACATTGAATAAAAATACGAAAAATATATCCAGTTTGGTAGAAAAGTAACTTATCTTACCTTTGATAACATTTATTTTGTTATATATTTGTTTTTTGACAACTTTTTCGAATCTATGTGTACAGTAATACAAACTCAAACATTCATTTTGATTTTAAAAAAATTCATTTTGATTAAAAAAATAGTTTAATTTTAATATTTGTTTATTGTCTTAACTCATATCAAATGTTTTGCTTGTGTTCTGCTTCAAATATTCATAATCTTACATGCATAATTTTCATTTAATTATATTAAATAAACTTCAAGTTTACTACAAATCAAATCGTGTTCCTTCACTTTTTTAAAATGTAATTTATAAGTAATTAAAGAACGCATTCTAATCTTTAAAATCTATAATGCAACGAAATATTCAATTGCTTATAATACTTAAACAAACAACTTGTGTTTTTTTTATTATTTTTTTATTATTAATATTAGATGAGTTTCAGTATAAATCATCGTGTTCTTTATTTCAATCCAATTTTGAAGTTTTGTAACACTGTCTGTAAAAAGTACTGTTCATTATTGACAGTCTAAGAGTTCCACATATCTTGCTTGTTGGGACCTCGGCGATGACGTCATTTTTTCAGCTGGCCGGCCATCTTTATAACGAAGGTCACGCCACCATCCCCCCACCAAAAGGGGCAGCCTGGCATTTTCTCACCCGAAAGGGGGAGCTTGGCAGTTTCTCCCTCCAAAGGAGGGAGCCGGTGTCCCCCCCCAAGGGTGGGGGGGGGCGAAGAGGCCAGGAGGAGGTGACTTTTTTCTTTGGGGGGGGGGAGAAGCCTCCAGGCACCCTCCTCCCTGAAGGTGGGGTTGGGGATTATCTCTCCCTGAAAGGGGGGAGGCCGGCACCAAGCATGTAAATCCAGAGGGGTGACTTTTTTTGTTACCCCTCGGAGTGGGAAGGGGGCCGATCACCCAGGCAACGCCGGGTAACCCCTGCTAGTATATATATATATATATATATATATATATAGAGAGAGAGAGAGAGAGAGAGAGAGAGAGAGAATAATGAAGAGAGAACGAGAAAGAGAGGTGCATAGATAGATTAGATATTATTTTGAATTATATAAAAAATATTTAAATAATTTGCGAATTATAGAGAATAACGAAGTTATTTCGTATGAACTTTGACATTTGGATTCTATGATGGATGGAATTTTACTTGTAAAATAAATAAAAAATTGGCCAGTGCATATTTTTAATGCGAATTATTTCGTACAATACACTTCTTCTCTGTCTGCAGTATTCAATTCTAATTTTGAAATATTTATTGGATTAGCTCTTTCCACAATCTTGCGTGCAGGTGATGATTAGGAATGCGGATGAAACCAAATTTCAACAAGGAATTATTGTGTGACGTGTAGAGGGAAAACAATATCCCCAGGATATCCATTGGAATGGCTCATCCAAATGGGGAAGGGAATAAGATGGTAATTTTAAAAAGTTTTCATCGCGGGTTAATCAGGTTTTACAGGTAAATTACTCTCTCAGAAGCCGTCGCCAGTCATCCATTTTGGTTGAAATATGCTAATTTTTTCGAATCTGCTCCCGACATATTCGACATATATCTTTGTAGGTATATGATCAAGATTTGTCTGCAGCATAATTAGATTACCCTGCACGTCACTATTTGCAGTTCTCTGCTATCACTATTATCGGTCTATTTTTATATGAATGAAATTATAAAAGTTGGGAATCAAATTTTGTAGAATAAAATATAGTTCTTCTTACTTTCACAATGTTTAAAAGCATACTTTTGTGTGAATAGAATGCATTCGCTATATATGTAATTTGTAGTGGTAAAATGTGTTTATGTTGCTATGTGTATCTACAACATCATAGCAAACATCAGCAGCTAACTTGAAGTATTAGTATTCTTTGTAAGCAAAGCGACAATTGTTTTTTTCTCTGAGTGACTTTAATTATAAAAGTTGTTAGGAAGCCTTGAAAAATGTATTAATGCAAAGAGGTTATCAGGTATGCTTACACGGAGGGAAAGCAGTGATACCTGGACAGTGAGGGTTAAGGACATGCGTTGCATGGAGAGACAAGGTATGAGAATGATACAACGTATGCGTAATGTGAATCTTAAAGACAGGTTTATATGTGTATGTTGGTTTTGTCGGTATGTGTATTTATTTGTTCGCCGATCGATATCATAGCGAACATCAGCAGCAGCTAACGTGAAACATTAGTGTTTGTAAACAAGGCGAAAATTGCTTTTCACTCGGCGATTTTGATTATAAAACTAATGGATAAGTTCGGAAGCAACCAGTCGAGAGTACGTCCTCAGCAATCAGTCCGACAGTCTGGGCTATTTTTGAGTAATAGATGATCTTGTTTTTATCGGTCTGGGGTATGGTTCTGTGCAGGTCTTCGAAGACTTCCCTCCCAAGCTTTATGTTCTCTCTAGTGTATTACTAATGACCCACAGTACCTCTACTGGGGAATACTCATTAAGTTGTTGTGAGCTAAAAGGCACATAACTTCTATGTACTAACTTTTCAATTCCTTATATAACTGAAGAGTTCATACTGAAATGACATCAAAGTGACAAACTTGACCTCAGGGGGTCAACTGTGCTTACGCTTGGTGTTGTTTCGTACCAGAGCCTGAACTATTTTAATGCTAGGTGCCCTTGTTTTCCTGTCAGGTGTATGATCCTATGAAGTTCCAGGTGATATATCTTCCCAGGCTTTACTTCCTCGAGCTTAGTTTATTGCTTTATCGCCTGGGGTTCTAACGTTGGTCACTTTTATGGTCCAAAGTGCAATTTTGTTTGTGTGCCAATTTTTTTTTATCTTTATCTGCCGACCTTATGTCACATCTAATTGTGGAGGGAGAGGGATGCATATTTATTGTAGCAATGAAAAATGCATACAGTCACTTTTGACATACAAATAAAGATCAATAATCATTATGGAATTGTTTAAGTGTTTTACTTCATACTTTCGGCCATTTTGTTTCGTTTTTGTGCGAACGAAATTGTCCCGTGGTCTTTATTTATTTAGTTAGTTTTTGATCGATTTAACTAATATGTGTTTTACCGCAATCAGTCAAATCACAAAAGTTCTAACAACAACAACAACAACAACAACAACAATGGAACAGTTGCATGGTTTTTACGTAATCGACCCTTAAATTTTCCAGCGTGATAACCTCTCACGGCAAAATCGAAAAAGTCAAGTAGTTGGACGAATTGTAAACATTTTAAAATATTAATGGACCGACTTGTCTTAACTCATTAGGCAAAATGCATTGGAAAACAAGCCGTGCTGCGAATAATTTCCACAACGCTAACTCCGCAGTTCGTCCATTTTTAAAGATAAAAGTAAAAATGGTGGATGCAACCATTTTGCAGTTATTAGTTCAAGAAATTTAAAGACAGGGGGGGGAGTGAGAAAATCAGAATAGGGAGCAATACACTGTATATATATATATATATATATATATATATATATATATATATATATATAGAGAGAGAGAGAGAGAGAGAGAGAGAGAGTGAGAGAGGAGAGGAGAGAGAAGAGTGAGAGAGGGGCGGTAACACAGAGATAATAAGATATATAGAGGTAAAGAAAAATAGAGACGGAGTGAGCCAGAAAAACAGTAAAAAAATAAAGAAAAGCATTATATAGAAAGATAACTATAACGAAAAAGATACACACACATTATATATATATATATATATATATATATATATATATATATATATATATAATATGAAGCTGAATGTGTGTGTGTGTGTGTGTGTGTGTGTGTGTGTGTGTGGTAACGAATAGGCTCCTATACGGTTGACTATTTAAAAAAAACTGATTACATATAATGATACAAGATGTATTGAGACACAGGAATGGGTATGTTTGATCTGGCAGAACGGTGGTTCATTAAAATTGTGGGGTCTGCGTTCGCGCCTGGTCAACAAAGTATAGAAATAGTCCATTTTCTGTTGGCTGTTTTTGAGCCCAGTCAACGACGGGTATTTTTGCTAGTATATATATATGTATAAATATATAGTTAGAAAGATAGATAGGGGGAGAGTAAAATATAAAGTAAAATAGAGGCAAAAATAAGGAGAGATAAGATCTCTCTCTCTCTCTCTCTCTCTCTATATATATATATATATATATATATATATATATATATATGTATATGTATATATATATATATATATATATATATATATATATATATATATATAGGGTGGAACGATAAATTTGTCGCCCTAAAGAAAATAAGACTACAGCGTTATTTTAAAACTTTTATTGAAAAACATTAAATCAGGTTACTTTATTATGTAGTAGACCTGACATCTATCCAATGTAGCCATCTTCAGTCTCAATCGGCGCCTCGATACGGATCCGAAACTTGGAGCCTGTCTTTTCCACAAACGCAGGCGAGAGCTCGGCAAATACTCAGTGGATGGCGGCGATCAGACTGGTTTTGGTGTTGTTGGAGGTCATGTTGGTGATGTTTTCGGTATATGGCCAAACGAAATAGTCCAGCGGGTTCAGGTCGGGGAATGAGTGGTTCCAGTGAGAGAAAGGTATAAAGTCGTAGCACTTCTTCTGAAGCCAAGCCTTGTGGGCCGGCGCCGAGTCCTCATACCACACCTAGAGTTGCTAGCGGCCATATTCTTGCACCGGGGATCATCATATTTTTCAGCACATCCAGGTACACTTTGGTGCTAACTTTCAAGCCGACTTCGAATATGTGAGGTGGAATGATGTGACCCTCACTTAAAATCACACGGAAAAACCATAACCATGTTTTCATTACCCTGGGCACATCCATGTTCTTTGTAACAATCGAGCGATGCATTTTGATGGTGCTAGCTATGCTGCTGTTTTCATAACTTGAATCGGTAGAGAACATAAGTTGTACAGCGGCGCATTCCGATTTCGCTCGTTGAACATTGTGTCACTTTCAGATGGAAAGCTCCTATCGCTCTTGGGATTTGTATGCAACTGGCTAACTAGTAGATTGTCTGCGACAAAAAAAAAAAAGAAAATCAGTTTTCATCAAACGGAAATGGAATTATGTCTTTTCTATAGCGACAATGTTATCGATCAACCCTGAATATGTGTGTGTGTGTGTGTTGTTTTAGTAAAATATGTTTTTTGAGTTATATTTAACTATTAGTGTATATCAATCCTTTTTGTTTAGTAGCTCAATGTATGTTGAATATAACAACAGAGCATATATAAAAGAATAACAATATAGTTATATTCAAGATCTAAATTTTTCACAAACACACACACACACACATACATATATATGTATGTGTGTGTGTTTGTATACATTATTCTATTCTATTCTCTTCTCTTCTAATCTTCTTCCAATGTTATTTTCTTTTTTTCTATTCTTTCTTCTTCTTCTTCTTTTATATAATAAAACGATAAGGATTTGTCTCCTTTACTTTTTTGTATAGCTTCAAAAATACAGATGACACATAAAAATCCAATATGCTAACACAAGTTTATTTGGTGCAAGTTTTACGGATATTGCGCTTCCGTTTTAACCAGTATTGTATCTTCATATATAAATTCCGACAAAATTCACTCTCGCAACACACACATATAGAGGAGGTAGCACAATACTTACTCCCTCAAGACTTTCTCCTCACACATTCCCGTCAAACACCAAGGCCATTATTTCCTATTAATACATTGCTGCCAAAGGGCGGTATCATTTCTTTTTAATCGTTACTGTATTACTGTATTTTACATTTCATTTACACCGAACAAATGACCGCCCCCTATAACTGACTGCCTGGTAAAGCGATTTAATTGGTTGTTTTCTTTCATTCCGTTAATCCATTAATCTTTCCGTGTTCACCGATTTTCGAACGGTTACATAGTATCTCACCTGATTTCAAACACGTCGTCCCGCTAACCGAATATCGTTACACACATTTATTTATTTTTTTATTTTTATTTTTTTTTGCATAATCGTTGAACGATTCATCCACAAAGTTACATACCAACTGTCACGCGTCTGCAACACCGCCACCAACGGCATACGCTTTCTTCACAAGATCGTGCCGTCACACTTTTATTTTCTAGCGTTACATTCATGCTTAGCGATTACCGATTAGTCGCTTCTCACATTATACATTTGTTCGATAAACAACGCAATTCACCGTTGCCTTTGTCGCCGATACGTAGTCCTTAGAATATTAAGACCTTCACTAACACATTCTTTACTGTTTTCAATGGTAGGCATTCTGAATATGGGGAAGGGGTGTTCTGTAGTACTTGGAACTTGCGTGAGGCGTCTTATATAACATATAAAAATATAGAGAACACTTAAAACTATTAGATAAGACATGGGACCATAAAAGTCTAATTATCATAAACATTACTTGTCGGCGACATATTTGACTGCGATATTCGTTCTTGCTGTACCCGATTACCTCTGAATATCATGTACGGTAATTCTTCCTTTGGTCCTCTGTGACAGATTGACCTTATATATATATATATATATATATATATATATATATATATATATATATATATATATGTGTGTGTGTGTGTGTGTGTGTGTGTGTGTGTGTATTCTTTATACATCTCCCTTATAAAAAAAAAACATATATTGCATAAGCGTACAGAATGAACTCATTTTAAAACGATATTTTAATCAATAAACTGTTATCTTAAAGGCAAAACAACGCACCCTTCATACTAAAAACAGTTCCTCCATTTTTGTTAAATAAATCTATCCTTATGTCTAAGTTACTTATTCATATCAAGACCGTAGTTACAGCCTAAAACAGCAACAATCGGATCGAAGCAATTCTACTCGCCACTGTCCGCCACTCCTAGCAACTAACACGAAGGTTTTAATGTTATTAAAATTGTCGACGACAAATTAAATTCTTGTCGTACTTGATCACACCAAATTCACTTTTAAACCATAACTTTTACTTCGGTTCTCTACGCCACATTGACTATTTTTATGAATGTATTCTTTTATGCAATTAACACATACATTGCAAATTAAATCATCAATATTTTTTTCTTGAATACCCTAAAGAAAATACTATATTGAATAAATGTAGAAAATGAACTCATTTGAAAACGAGATCTTAGTCAACAGACAATACTTCGGCGTTCGTTTCTTAAAATGTTTTCTCTAACAAAAATACTCAAGTAACAACGCATCCATCATAATAAAATACAGTTCCTTTCCATGAAATAGATCTATCCTTATAATGAGTTAATTATTCACATCAACACCACAGTTAACGCCTAAAATAGCACAATCGGTTCGATACAGCAGAGCTCGCTATTGTCCGCCAATACCAGCCACTGCCTACCACTGACCGCCAATGCCTAATAGTTACAGTAATCAACCGAAATTTACTGTCAGTCACTGTATTGACCATTGGTGTCAAGCAGTATCTGCCACTAGATGACATTACCATACAATAGATGACAGTGCACGAATATAAAGGACACGCCATTTCATTTCAAACCAGTTAAATGCGACTCGACACTTCTTATAATCGATAGTGACCGATAATGACCAAACGCAATTAACCGCCTAAAAACGCCAATGACAACAAGTGCTCGTCATTGAAGACAGACAATTTCATTTAAAAGCAGTCCAGTGGAGGCCGATATCAGTCATGGCCGACAGTGAATGCCACGAGCAGACAGTGTCCACTAGTAAAGGCGAGCAACGGTCTCTAAACTGCACTAACCGCCACTGATCATCACTGCCTGTCACAGGCATCTAACGGATGCCATTGCCTAACAATGGCCGAAAGTTAGTTGCTTCCACTAACTGCCACTGTCACACAATGCGGAAGCAAAATGATTTACTGTGGGACAGACACTAGTGTTCTCTAGCAACTGTAATTTAATTTGTTTACGGAAGGGGACTTCATCGAAGCTGTTCTGATTCTAACGAGCAACGTGGGGAAAGATAGATAGATAGATAGATAGATAGAGAGAGAGAGAGAGAGAGAGAGAGAGAGAGAGAGAGGGCGAGAGGGAGAGTTCAGGCGGGCGCGCTAGAGAGAGAAAGCATAAAAGGCGAGCGATGTAAATGTCATGGTAAAACTAACCCCATGACAGAACGGACAGTACGGACGGAATCACATATTAAGTTTCGTGGACGCGTCTAAAAATGTTATTTCAAGATTAAAATTGACAAACCAAATAAACTGACATTTCAAATAATAAAATGTCGACATTTCGAGTGGTCGTAAGAATAAAGAGGGAAAAAAAGAAACAAACAAGCGTGACAGGCCAACAACCATGCTATTTTAACATGAAGCCTTATAAATCGACCGTGGATGCAACTAAATGACAATATTCATAGATATTGATGCAAATGCGATGCGTTGTGTGTGTAAATTACTGGGTGGTGAGGGGGGCGATCTTTAAGTGGCTTAAAGTTGTTTATTATATCGAAACAAAGTTGAAAAAAAAGGTAAAATAATATTTTTTTAGATTATTTTTATTCAACAAAAAAAATGATGTTTCGTTCTTTTCCGCCATTTTTATAGTCCTTTATAAATTCATCCTGCAAAGAAAATTTTCTTTATCCATAAAGAATTTCTCTAAGTGCTTTTTAATGTCTTTTAGCAAAAGAGGGCGTTTCTATTGAAGAGGATTTTAAAGAGCGAATTGAAGCGGATTCAGAAAATGTAATATTTACTGAATAAAACAAGTGAATAAATAGTTTCAGGGAAGTTTATCAAGTGCGATGTTATATATATATATATATATATATATATATATATATATATATATATATATATATATATATAGTAATTTATAAAATATATATGGCGATTAAGCTACACTGAATATTCTGCGTTTCATCCAACTATAAGATTCGTCAGGCTTATGCGCGAATCCTATAGTTGGATGAAACGCAGAATATTCAGTGTAGCTTAATCGCCATATATATTTTATAAATTACTAACTAGCTCTACCTACGTATTGAGCACTTTTGAAGTAAATACTTAAAGTTTACGCATAAATCTATACTTTCGTATATTAAATTTATGTGAATAAATGAAGTAGTTATATACTAACGCGGGTAGAACCTTGACCTCTCGTAAAACGAGCTAAAATATATTTTAATTCATGAAGGTTTCGTATTACAGAGCCAAATCTCTATGCATGCGTATATATATATGTTTCAAATATTTTGCCTACTAAACTCCTCTGTCAGTTTTATATTGGGATTTAGCCGGGGAAAATCGGTGCGAAAGTATGAAAATTTAAGTAATGGAGTTTGCTAGGTAAAGGTCGAACGACGGCAATACGAATATGCATGCGTAACGTAATAGCTATTAATTCATGTTTTCATTTTCAGCTTTGCAGCAAACGTCTTCATAGCTCAGACATTAACGTCAAAGGAAAAAGTAAATCATAAGCTAAACGTTTTGGTTTTGAATCACGGTTGTGGCTCCCGAGTCATTTTTTTTTTAACTTTCAAATCATTACTATATATTGAGTCCAATCTAATGTAATAAATAAGAAATCTGTATAAATCAAAATATCATATTTAAGCGTATTTTACGACCGGACAATGATGGGCGGTCAGCTAATATATATATATATATATATATATATATATATATATATATATATATATATATATATATATATATATATACAGAGAGAGAGACAGACAGACAGACAGAGAGAGAGATAGAGAGAATCGAAACCAAAACATTTAGCGCTCCAGCCGCGTTTCATACCGTTTGAGCTATCGACAGAAATATTGAACATTAAACCACTTCAAGTTATGAATGAATTTGTGTATGCGCAAAAGTAAAAAAAATATGTCAAAATGGACATTTTGCATTTCACGTTGTCGACATATTTCTGTACGCGTTATTCATCTAGCCAAACAAAAATTCTACTCCTTTTAAGCCATTTATTCATGATTACTATTTTCTGTTATTTTCAGCGTTATGTTTCTAGTACTTTGAGAGTTTAACGGTTAAATATTTTCACACAGACGTGCATACATCTGCTGTTTCATATATATATATATATATATATATATATATATATATATATATATATATATATGTTGTATATATGTGTGTGCGTGTGTGTGTTCATTTATTTGTAAACATATAATAAGTTGGTATAATATATTGTGTATAGATTTTCAGTGTTTACTTCAACAGTGTTCAATACATGGGTAGAGCTTTATAATAAAGTATGAAAATATGTTAGTGACAACCAATCTGCACAGAGATCTTCGTGTTTCATCCCACAGGGAATCTTCAGGCTAAGTGCACTGATTTTTATTAATGATTGTTTTTATATAACCAAGTCATGTTTTGTCTAGCTAACTAATGAATCAGATTCGTTATTTCCCCCAACTCAGCAAAAAAAGAAATAGAAACGAAATTATTCCAATCACGCACGTATTGAAACAAACCTCACCTGTTCATTCGACACATTCACAAAACAAATTAAAAAGAAAATATCAACTGCGCTTTTATTTGAGAAACCCTCGGTCATTGGCTAATGAAAACAGTAACCCCCGAGATGAGGATACCAACGAATCTGATTGGTTAGTGTTATGGTGTAAGTTGATATACCTATATTGAAAATAAACGGATTACTCAGACACAATAAATACAGTTACAACTAAGCGTCGTGCCAGTTAGTGATGCAGTTATCGCCATAGAGTCGAACGCTTAATTTCTGTTACATGTTTTTGTAATATTTTCTTCTAAATTATACCATTATGTTTATCTTGGTTATTGCTGGCCCTTCAGGGCCACAACACTGGCGACGAGGATTCGAAGCCTAATCTCATCACGCTGGCGCTGAGGGTTTTTTCGAATTATTTTACTCTTTTCCATTTCAAACAAGGCATATTGCCACTTTGAACTTTAAACGCATTTTGGGATTGTGTCTAACAAGAGACTGGGGGGGGTGAGCAGCAAGATATGTGTTCCCCTTACATTTACACTTTTGCAGCTTAGCACTTACAGAAGTAGGTAATAGAGAGCGAATTTCAAAGTCTAGGAGTCCGTGGGAATAAACTATCAGAATAGAAGGCTACCCGACATGTAGGGGTCTCAACGGTGAACAGGTTGAATTTTGCTTCCTAAATCTGTGTCGCACAACATTGATAGCAAGGATTCGAAAAAATACGTCTCACAACACTGGAGAGAGGATATTCGGGCCTATCCGATCCGACATTTTTTTTCGACCGTATAGCGCACAACATGGCGGATTTTTTAACAAACAAAAACGAGTTTAGTGTTATTGGAGCAAAAAGTTAAAATCATTGATTTTTAAGAAGCAAAACGTGTAAATTATGAAAAAATTCAACGTTGTAAAAAAGGATTGATGGAAAAAATGATCGTTTTCAATATTGGAAAAAGTAAGTCGTCCAACCACGAAGGAAAAAACGAGATAAACAAATAAGCTTGTGACATGGAAAAGGGAATGGAAGAATTTAAGACTAAATTATATTTTAAGTGCTTGTTAATCTTTGGACTGATGAAGAACATTTGATTCTTCGGAAAATGAAACAGTACGGAGTTCAAAACGAACACGTTTACAATATCCGTGTAAAAATAAAACAAATAAAGTATAGAATACAGAATATTGTTAATGTTTATTCTTATTAACGACTTCATTGAATTGGTAAAATAAACCAAATGGTTATTATTAGTGTTCGAATTTAGATATATTACTAAAATATGCGCATAATTTTTTTCGTAAATAAATTATTATCATTACTGATAATTTATTGGTAGCGTAAGCGATGGATTTTCTTCTAAAACCTATGTGACCAGATGGATGAAATCCGGAAATTTATGTATGCTCGTTGATATAGCATTTATAGGGACTTCATTTTCCTCATTTTTTGTGTTAATTGCCGGCGGATTTGCGGTAGAATGCTAGCCTACGGAGTAGGTTCGAATCTTGGGAGGGCAGTAATTACCATTTTCTACACTGATGGTTGTGTAAATATGAAACACTTATGTCTGCAGATATAAAAATAATTGTTAATATTTATTCCAAAATATTATATATATATATATATATATATATCCGTATATATATATATATATATATATATATATATATATATATATATCCGTATGTATTTTTTAGAAATTAATAGAGTATGTATAATAAATGTAAAATCATATATTAATATGAAATAGATGTTATTTAGGTCAACTGAGGTTTCAATATAATGGCGATGACACAAATGAATCCCAAAAAAGAAATGTCTGTCAAAAAAAGAGCGTTTTTTATGTTGTTTTTATTATTAACCTGTGTTTGCGTACCTTCAAGGTCACAACTTTACGCAATTTTCATTCAATATCAAGTACTTACGTAGCAGTTCATAATTGCATTTGTCTCCTTCCAACCATGATGAATTTTCATCTTCATATACCAAACGATATAAGAGACTCACCTGAAAATAAACAAAATAAATTAGAATAAAATGCATTTAAATATCTGAATTTTTTATAAAATCAAGCAATAATAGCAACAACTACTACTACTGCAATTACTACTACTACTACTACTACTACTACTAATAATAATAATAATAATAATAATAATAATAATAAGAAGAAGAAGAAGAAGAAGAAGAAGAAGAAGAAGAAGAATCCCATCCATAAGACAACTGAGACAAGCATAGGGAGTGTGGATGGCTTACGTAAGCCGTAGTGAAGGCAACAACTCTAAGGAAAGCAAATCCCTGATATAAACCAACCTTGTAAATGGGATGTTGATTTCTGTCGAGACTCAACGTCATCTTATGATTATGGATTTGGTCTTTAGCTTTGGTTAGCAAGTCTTCTAGAGACGATATCTTAACAAAAATTCTAACGAAGGAAAACATTACACACAAGCCATTCCTTGTATTATTCTACACGATTTTTCTAAAATTAGCAAACCGAAAACGACGTAAATGGATCCGGAATGCCAAGTGAGGGTCTCTCGTCTGGCAGGGGGAAAAACAAGGCTTTCCAGCTAAACCCTCAAAACACTAATATTATACCAAATGGATGTTATTTAAAGAATGATAATCTTAAAAGACGATATAGAAAACGAAACACCGAAATTGAAACGAGCTATGGTCGTTTGAATTAACAGAACTGAATATGATTGGACGACCTCATGTGATTAGAACGGATAAAGTGTCATCTGCTATTGAACTTGAAAAAATGAACAATTGAGAAAGAAGATTTAGGTTAGCTTATGAGTATCGATCAGCTTAATGTGGTTGAAGAATAACCGGAGGTTGAGTCTGAAAACAAAAATATTGTAACTGATTGTAATCAACCTGTTTCCATAGAAGCAATCGTAAAACGTATGACAGAACATGGGATGCCAAAAATATATATTAATATTTTTAGATTGTAAGACAAAACGCTGAGAGCTGATAATTTAGAACCGCCGCGGAATCTGCGATTTGTAAATAGGATTAAACTTAAAATTGTCACCAAAATGTGAATGAAGTTGTGCCATTTTTATTCGTAAATCATCTTGATAACGTTATTAAAGCTTTTGCCAATATTATGTTAAAGCTATTCGGAATAGTAAACCGGAAATAGAAATAAGTCCTGGTCGCGAAAATGTTTAAATGGTAAAATAAAACAACTTAGAAAACATTTAAGTAAAGTACAAGCTGTCGGAAATGACAAAGTAAAAAGTCAGGCTACGTGGAAAAAGCATTTAAGAAATTATTGTTACTCTGATTGCAGGGAACACCATTCCTCTTCTTCCTTTTTTTTTTTTTTTTTTTTTGCTAAAATGACGCCACAAGTACTTCTAGTGAGTAAGAATTAAGCTGAAGATGAAAAAGAAAAGGAAAATGAAAAAGCAGCAGTAGCAACAGCAGAAGAAAGGGCGAAGAAAAATGTGTAATATAATATAATCAATATTAATGTCAGTAATAAAATTGGCTAAGAACAGGCGGCCTAAAATCTAAGAATCCGGAATTTATTGTCGATGACCGATCCCAATATATTCAGACCAATTATTACATGAAAAATATCTTGAAAGAAAATGGCAAACCAACATGCCGGCTATGCAATAAACCACAAGGGACAATAGACATCATTTGAGACTTTAGAATTAGCCGAAACGGAATACATAAAAAGTATAACAACGTAATCACAGAACATTTATCGGTGGGTAATATGGAAGCGCATTTGCATCAAAAGCAAAATCGAAAACTAATATTACGAATATGAACAATTCACAGAGTCAAACAACAATAAAGCTCTTATACTCTGTGACATGCCGATCCAAAACTGATAGAAACACAATAAGAAAACAAGAATGGCGATTCTTAAAAATCTATGCCTTTTCTGCTGAAAATGCAATTTCATACTTAAACGTAACAGAACAATGAAAAGACAATTTTATATGTAAAACCTGACAGAGAAAAGAAATGACCATTTTGGCCTTCTAGCTAGTATCAAAGTGTAGTATCACACTCCCCATTTAATTCAAATGTAATTGAGCAAAGAATTACATTTAAATTAAATCAATTATTTAATAATTGGGGATAATTTAGAAGAACAAATATGGTATTGTGGTGATTGTAATGGTTCTGACTAAGAATAGATTAGACAGAGGATTATAACATTAGACTCCCCACACAGTTGAAAGCCTTGCGCCTTATTTGTTCAATTCGTAGAAATGTAGAAAGTGGGCGTTAGGTTTACTTTCGGTAGCTTCGTAACTCTTGCTTCCTCTATTTAGTCCTTTCGTTCTCAAATTCCACGTTTCTGGCAAAGGAGGAGAATTACCGTTTCCTGGATGAAATATATTCATATAATATTTATCATTGGCTACTTTTTAACCATGAAGTGGTATTCTTTGAACTCTTTTTATAAAGAGACTTCATTCCTTGTACGGAGCGGTTTTCATTTAAAAAAAAATCGTATTTTACCTCATATCAAATAAATAATTCAAAGTGTAATATCTGATGCAATCCACCTTTTCTATCCCAGGGAGAAATTCTTTTAAACGGAGGCAATTTCTATTTTCTCCCAACCCAGAGTGTTTCTTTTGGAGAAGCTGGATTTTCTTCATATTAAAAATCTATATTGTCTTACATTTTCCTGAGAGGCAGAAAAATAGGGGCATGGCTATTTCAAATTTATGCATGACAAATCGCCGAAAATACTATTTTAAACGTAAGCGTTACACGCCAACTAAGATGATATTTAAAAGGTAATAGTTACAGACCAACGAACATGATATTTGGAACGCAAGCGCTACATACCAGGTAACATGATATTCCAAACTTAAGCGTTACAGAATAAAAAATATGAATTTCAAACTTAAGCGTTACAGATCAACAGACATGACGTAATGAATATGTATATATCTCGGAGTTCTTCATAAGAATATGATTGGCTGATTAAATATCGAATGGTAGACCAGTTTGAGTCTACAAGCCGAAAGATTTCGAAAGATAAGCCAAACGTCTCACGCTTAAGCATATACCAGTTCTGACTACGGACACCCGTGCAGTAAGGCGATTTACTAGATTATTGCGCCAATACTGTAGACAAGACTATGCAGCTACTTCAAATATATCCCTTTCGTGACAAATATCAAAACATGATATTTCAAACTTAAGCATTACAAAACAACAAACATATTTCAAACTTAAACGTTAGAGACCAACAAACACGGTATTTCAACTTAAAGTATGATAGATCAACGACATGATATTTCAAATCAAAGCGGCGTAGCTATTGCAAATTTTTGCATTTAAAAATTAAACATGCCAAATCAACAGAAAGGCACCTATATCAAACTTGATCTACTGACAAATTGTTTTTTTTTTAACTTATACTTAGAAATACGGGCTGGGGTGATTGGCCGTGTGATCAGAGTATAATGTCTGTTCAGTCCTTGGTTTGAAGAAGGCTATATGGGGAAGTTGGAGATGTTTCACATTAAAAATCGATCTTTTGTCTAACTTTGCACTCGTGGGGAGGCAATCAAATAGGGATAATGAGAGTAGGAAATGGTTAATTTTTCACTTAGTCGAGTATTTGAGAGGGGGGGGACCATAATTGATAGCAGTACCGTACAGAGAGGAAGGATAAGGGAGGTTTACCCGGTCAACAGATTAGGCAGGGGAGGCATCCAATGCTATATGAGTCTTTTGGGGGCATACAATTAAGCAGTTGCCCATGAGCATCATCAGAACCTTGCACGATACTAATCGAAGTGAAGGTGAGGTTCATGGACATATTTATTGCGTGTGCTCCTGTATTACTTTATGGTCTGTTAAAACGCAATTAGCTGTGATCGGGTGATTACTAAGAGAGCATGCGTGCGTGAGATGCGTATATCCGTTTCAGACTCTGATTAGCGTAAACAATATCATGAACCAGGTAATGGTTCTGTCCTTTCCAGTGCATCTATATATATATATATATATATATATATATATATATATATATATATATATATATATATATATATATATATAACTTGTTTATTTCGAAACGTAATCGTTTTTCGTCCATTTTTATTGTAATGTAATCTTCGATGTCTTTTCCGTAGTGAATTAGTGGATGTCTAATGTTTATTATGCTTCATACCATTACATCGGGTTTTTTTTTATTTCACGAAGTCAGCCTAAGATTATAATTTGTATTTATTGTTTACTCCTTCTCATTCACGCATATTGCCACTTGAACGTAGGGGGCTACTGTTTGGGATCATGTCTAAAAGTTAACTGCGGGGAGTTAAGTAGAAAGATGTTTATTCACATTACGTTTAAACTTTCGCATGTGAGTACAGTTATGGAAGCAGGAAACAGCGAATTCCAAAGTTATCAATCAGAGGAAAGAAACAATTAGGGTAAAAGGTTTTCCCGCATGTAGGGACCTCAACAGTCAAGTGGAAGATTTTACTGATTGTTTGGTGTAGTGGGGAGTATGCACGTCAAGTAGGCACAAATGCTATGAGTTCATCGGAGCAGATTCTATTAAAGTACTTGTAAAACAGGCACGGAGACGCAACATTCTGGCGATAAAACAGAGATTGGAACCTGGCCGACGGTGCAGGATCTATTAGATTTGAAACACTTTTTTGAGGGATCCTGTCTACGAGTGAGAGACAAGTGTAGATGTACCAGCCCAGATATATTAACAATACCCCTTGCATGAGCAAATGGTGGCTTTGAAGAGGTATAGGATAGTCTCAGATATTAGTAATTTTCTAGCATGGTAGACGGTGCCCACCTTCTTTGCAACAGCCTTGGCAATGTGATGATGTTCTAATTCATATTGATTCTAAATGTTAAACCGAGGAGTATGGATGATGAGTTCTCAGTTTTATGATTCTTTTTGTAGTTTTTATCAAATAATATTTATATATTTTTATCAAATAATATTTATATATTTTTATCAAATAATATTTTTATATTTTTATCAAATAATATTTATATATTTTTATCAAATGATATTTATATATTTTTATCAAATAATATTTTTATATTTTTATCAAATGATATTTATATATTTTTATCAAATAATATTTATATATTTTTATCAAATGATATTTATAGATTTTTATTAAATAATATTTATATATTTTTATCAAATAATATTTATATATTTTTATCAAATAATATTTTTATATTTTTATCAAATGATATTTATATATTTTTATCAAATAATATTTATATATTTTTATCAAATAATATTTATATATTTTTATTAAATAATATTTATATATTTTTATCAAATAATATTTATATATATTTTAGGTTTTCATATTATGCCATATTTTGGTTGTTTTTTTTTCATCATTTTCTGTTAGGTTGGAAAAGAACTATGAGTAAGCTATCCAGTTTTGTGAGTATTTGATCATTTCGAGTGATTTATTAGATAGCCCGCACGTGTGCATTTTAGATTACCACTGATAATTATTTGTTTTCGATTTTAGAAGTGTTCAATACGAGAAAAAGGGAAACAATTCGGAATTGTAATAATTTTCAACGAAACTTATTATGCAATGTTTTTATCGGGACACTTTTCCGTTGCCTCGGAAATATGAGGAAACCAATAAACTTCTGTAACCATCCCTGAATCCCATGCCATATTTCCGTTATATGCAACGCCTGCCTTACAGCAACACCAATAAAATAATAATAATAATAATAATAATAATAATAATAATAATAATAATAATAATAATAGCTACCTCCACCAAAAAGACAATTGCGTCTACACTGGATGACGCCACATCAAAGAGTCTTGAAGGATCCGGAAAACCCGAGGAGAGAGAGCATGGACCAAACTTTTACTGGAAAAAAATTGCAGAAAGCATTGTGTTCTTGTAGAGGCATTTTGCAACTCTCAACCCCCAGGAAATACCTATGACTATTGTTAGTGAGAGATGAAAGGTAAGCGGATCTTGCGATAACGTGAAGCTATCTGCGCTGGTTATCGAGAAGTGGAAAACACCGGGAATCTTGTGAGACCTGGTGTCAGCCAAATTCCAGGAAAGACAACACATTGTTACCAGTGAGTGATTGCTGGTGATGGCCAGTGTGAGAAAACCTAGTGATTGAATAATAATAATAATAAGAAGAAGAAGAAGAAGAAGAAGAAGAAGAAGAAGAAGAAGAAGAAGAAGAAGAAGGAGAAGAAATTCCAAAATAATATACTCTCAAAAACACAAGGGCCAAAAGATCTAATAAATGGGCACTAAAAACCCCCATCTTAAAAAAAAAAGTTAGTTCTTTTTAATTCTTCTTTGTTTTTACTTTTTTCTTTTTTTTTCTGTCTTTATATTATATGGGAGTTGTTGTGACAGAGGGATAGAGAGATGGGAAGACAAAGATAGAGGAATAGAAAAAGAAAACATTATTACTATTGGCTCACATGGAGCTTTCACATAAGTCAATAAACGATCTGATTGGAAACCTGTGATGTTCTCTGGAGGCTGAGTGACAACAAGTCTCCCCAGAGGTCCAGTTCTCTTCACCTCCTTCGATAGCATTTGCAAATGAATTTGCATCATCGCAACAGCCTCTTACCATTGATTTCTCGCTGGCAGTGGCATTGGTTTATACTGGAATTTGAGTGGCACTAAGTCTCCCCAAAGTCCCAGTTCTCTTTGTGCTTGTCCAACCGAGGTCTGGCTGGCGGTCTCTCTTCGGTCTTTCAGTCCTTCTTGACCCTTCTCAGCTCTTTGGTGTCACTTTTTTATTGGGAGGAGCGGTGGTGAAACTATGGGGGATGCCTGATGGGGGTGTAGAACTTGTAGATATGCAGCTTCGGTGCTCTTCATTCTCTGTAACGCTTATTCGTTATATTGTCTTCTTGTATTATTCTCCGCATTCAAGGGGTTTCTAAAATATTTCAGTCGTTTTCATTATCGTTAGTCGTTGTACTTTTGCAGTTATTCCAATTTCTGACATTCTTTTTTCGAAGTTTTTCGGAATTGTTCCTAGTGCCCCTACTATTATCGGTACTATTTTGATTTTCTTCATCCAAATCCCTTTTAACTCTCTGGCTAGCTCTGTGTATTTGCTTTGTTTCTCCTTTTCTTTCATACTCACCCTGTGGTCAGCTGGGACAGCAAAGTCTACGATTTGACAGAGTCTTCTTGCTTGGATGGGTTTGTCCGTCTGTATGTCCATGTCCCATAGGATTTTGTGGTTCTCGTTTTCGAGTGCTGTTGCGGGTTTATGCTTGTACCATTTGTCTGTACGCTACAAAATGCAGTCGTTTGCTCAATTCCTAGTGCACCGCCCTCCCCACTTGGTCATGCCTGTTTTTGTATTTCTTTTGGGCCAGTTTGCTGCATTCACTTACTATATGGTTTATCATTTCGTCTCTTTGTCCACAGAGTCTGCATTTGCTGTTTTCTTGTGTTTTATCGATTCTTGCTTTGATATGGTTGGTTCTTATCGAGTTATCTTGTGCTGCAGTTATTAGAGATTCAGTTTCTCGGTTTATATGTCCT
>NC_136483.1:118322301-118347301 GCF_053919585.1 Euprymna scolopes
GTAACTTAACAGAAAGATACGGTAATAAATAATAAAACGTATATATATATATATATATATATATATATATATATATATATATATATATATATATATATATAATTAAAAAGATAAATATAAATATCATCTGTAAAATTAGAACCTATCAAAATAATCAAAAGCTCAATCGTTTGCTTTTCATTGAATAGAGTTTCATTATTTGATTTTTCTAGTTTTAACGAAGTTTTTATACTTAAATTCACACTTGGATTATTTCAGCTTTGATTCCAGATTCTTCTTTCAGCTTCACGGATTCCTGTTTCAGGAATTAATTGATTGACTGGCTAATTAGTTGATTTTAATTTGTTATGCTGTTGAAAATGCCTTTTATTTTTTCGCAAACGGTTTCTTATGTATTTTTTTTTTCAAACTTAAATATTCATTCTAACTGGTGATGTATTTTTAGTAATGTTTTTCTCTGATGAAAAGAGCATATATTTAAACATTGATGAATTAATGAATTTTCATTATACAATAATTCCTTGTTTGAATTTGATGGATCAATAAATAGATTAAATTTTATTTTCATATGTATATATATATATATATATATATATATATATATATATATATATATAAACTGTATCTATCGCTTTATTGAAGATTAGTAAAATATCAATATTTCACTAAATATACGTCACAAAAAAAATTGTATCATCAAAGTAATGCTTTAAGTTTAGTTATTTCCGAAAATTTTATTCAAATTCATGCAATATTCACGAATATATGATAGTTTAATTTTTATCAAAGCAATTTCCACTGTCCATCGCTTTAGGTCCATTGAAATATTGTTTTAGAGCAAAATACAATGTCTAATAATGAAAACTTTGTTTTTTATTATATTTTTCTGTCAAAGAATAATAAACGAAAGCACATACTAGGTGCTAAGTTTCAAATAAATGAATTATTTATCGACATATTCAGTATTTTTAAATAACTTTAAACAACCTTCTGTCCACCGAAGAAGTCAATCGTTTGATCTAAAAAGGTGTTGTAGCTATGGCGACATCAATTATATTTCTTCCACGACGCATCCTTTGAGATAAATTGCTCTCCTTCCTCATAACCATCCCCCCTTTCAATATAAATAGGCTTAAGGTCTGGGGAACACGGTGGCCAGGTCATGAGGGTTTCTCCAACGAAGCCCATAGATTCAAGGAAGGATGCAGTCGCCCTAGCAGAATGGGATGGTGCATTTTCATGCATGAAAATCGTCTGAAAGCGAAGTGGCATTGGTAGGTCATTTAGCGACAAATGTTTATCCAAAAAGGCCGTGTACGCATTGCTGGTAAGCTTTACACCCTTCTGACTCGCGGAATGGTCCAATCAACTTATCCTGAATGATTCCCATCCAAAACATGATGCCTTCACTTCCTTTCTGGCGGTCAACTCTGTAAAGGGTCGGAGTTCCATTCGGGTTCCAAACTTTGGTCAATCTGTCTGAACCGTCAAGAATAGCATGGACCTCCTCCATAAATAGGACACGTTGAAAATTCATTTTCATATAATTCTGTGTTCAAGCCATTCGTTTTTCCCTATGTTGTTTGCTCAATGGAGGTCTTGGAAGAGGTTTGATGTTCCTTGCCATCTCATTCAACACATTGCATCGGGTCTCTCCTCCTTTTTTGCTGGCGATATATATTGCTTTCTTTCAATCTTTCGTCTGTTTATTCTTCAAAAAACATTTTCTGTTTTTTTAACTCATTGGGCAAATTTGTGAGCGTGTCTTTCCTGTAACGAAAATGTATCATTTTCAACTTTGAGTAATCTCTTCTTATTGATAATTTTGGAACTGCATGGGATTGTTTTCCTTTCCACAGTACAGATTTGTATTGTTTACTAATTCTTTTTATTGTGGAAAACGAAATGACAATATTTTTCTTTATTAGAGATGTTAAAACCTCAAGCCTCGCTTTCTCATCTTTCCAATTCTGGTTTTCGTAATTTTATCCAAATGCTTACTTTTCGTCTTTAAGTGACATTATATATATAAATTAGCAGACTCTTTGTCCCTGCGTTATCCGGGTAAACATAAAATGCGCATTATAAGTAAAACGAAAAGTATTTTTTTAAAAGCCACAAAAAATATAAAATGTAACTTTTTACACCACTCAATTAAATACTTCAAAAAAGAAATATAATTCAAAAAGCAACCAGATTATATTATATTGGAGGAAAGGAGAAAATACCCAGTTAACCCCACCACTATGGATGTGATAGGACAATACTGTTTTTAAAACTGTTTTAGGTGTTCTTATTTAGTAGCACTAATAACAATTTACGAAAAAAAAAATTCATATTTTTTGTATAACTGTAAATTTTTTAAGTTAACTCCTTCCAACCTCCCTCAAATAGATTTTCATTTTTAGGCGATTATCATCGGCAAATGAAAACAAAAGTTTAGTAACACTGATTTGTCAAACTTACGAAAAAAGATGTTTTTTGTATAATTGTAAGTTAATATCACCAACAAACACCCTCATACGCAAATTAGATTCTCTAAATTCTAAAGAAATGTGTCCCTTCTTTCAGTTTTCCATGGTGTTCCAATTCGTGTGTCCACCTATTCTGTGAAAATTAAAGAAATAACTTATTTAAACGTAGTTAATTAAATATTTTATTGCTTTAAGGCTAAATAAAATAGTTAAAACGTTGGATAACGTTAAAAACAACTGTGAGTTTGTTGCGTTACTAAACATATTGAAAGAGAAATCTATGGGAAAACTAATTCCAATAAGAAATCTTTTTAAAGTTTAGGCAATGTTTGTTTGTGTTTACAGGGCGGAACGATAAATTTGTCGCTCTAAAGAAAGCAACACTACAGCTTTATTTTAAACTTTTATCGAAAAAAAAATCAATTCAGGTAATTTGATTATGTAGTAGAGCTGGTGATGTTTTCGACGTATGATCAAAAGAAGTAGTACAGCGGTTCAAATCGGCGGAGGAAGACATGTGAGAGAAGGGTACAAAGTCGTAGCACTTAGTCTGAAGTCTCTTTGGACTTGTGAGCCGCCGCCAAATCGCAATGCCACATCCAGGGTCTGACAGCGGCCACCTGATTGTACCAGGGGTTCACCATACACTTCGACTCATCTAGGTACACTTTGTAGCTGGCTTTCAAGCCAACTTCGAACATGTGAAGTCGCATGACGTGGTCCTCATTTGAAACCACACCAAAGATCATAACTGTGGCTGGAAACGAGCGATGCATTTTGAAGGTGCTGAAAATAGTCCTGTTTTCATAACTTGGATCGGTAGAGAACATCAGATGTAAAGCAGTTCATCTTCGATCTCGCTAACCATTGTGTCACTTTCAGATATGATCGAACGCTCCTATAGCTCTTAGGATTTGCACACAACTGGCCAACTAGTAGATGGTCTGTAACAAAAAACAAAACTGGTTTTCATCAAACAGAAATTGAATCATGTCGTCTTTTCTAGTGCGACAATTTTATCGCTCTGCACTGTAGATATTTTATTTTTTTCAAGTCGAAAAGAAAATGATTTCGTATGAACATGGAATGAATAATTCCGGAATGAGAATAGATATAACCTGAATGCTCAACATTAGCAGTCGTCTGTATATTCGACATGCATTCCGATATTCATATAATCGCGTCGAATACATTCTGGACGAGTAAGATGGAAATGAAAGCGATCGATCTTTTGTTATTTATATTTAATATGTAGTGTTATATGTAAACAATTTTCAATAAAGTAAGCTGAAGCAATAACGCTTCGTAAACTATCGAGAAATTAACACGATACCTGAGTAACGTGAGAGGAGATAAGTGGGCGTGAGTAAAATTTTTGCTACCATTCTGTGTGAGGAACGTATTTTGGAGAAACAGATAGACCGGAATTAATGTAATAATTTTCCTGCAATGACGAAATGTACACATATTTTCCAGTAATTCGCATTAAGAATTACTGTAAATGGTTAAGTCGATTAGGTGAACAATTTATCATAAAAAGTTGTCAGATATTTTCTTATAATAACTAAAGTTGTACGTGAAAATCGGCATTATTATACAAATATTAAGATAAATTTACCACCTCTGCCATTAATCTAAAAAACAAAAGCGTTCTAATATGAATAAAATTGCTTGAAAACACAATATTTATATTGAAAAATTAGCCAGTTTTATTTTTTCACCTGAGAGTGTAAAAAAGAATCTATTTCATAACTAGATATTGTAAATAAGCAAAGGAGATAAAAAAAAACTTCAATTAAATCAGAAGTTGTCAACTTTAAAACAACTTTAAATTACCCGTCTTATAAGTGTTCAATATGGACAATGTGATAAAAAATCTCTCACTCAGATTCGTATCAACATATCTCAAACTACAGGGTTGATTGTGATTATTTAATGTTGAAGCTCATCGAAGTTAGTAAGTAATGGTTGAAAATAAACACAAATATTTTACGTATACCCAAAAGAAAAAATAGCATGGGATATCGCAAGTAAAAAAAAGTATGGAGTTTTAAACTCCTATCTGCTCCCTTTTGTTATTATTGGTAATTACTTGAACGTGTTGCTGTATGTACTAATCCAAATGAAAACGTCATCACAACTCATATAAAATGAATGAATGACTGGATAGATGTTTATCCGTCGCAACGACGATGACCATCTGATCATCTTGGAAGGATGACTCTAGCTGAATTATGAAGCAAGGGTAGCGGAATCTCTAACCATGTCTGTCCTGAGTCGACTGCTTGATTCTAGTAGCAAGGAGTCCAGGACGTCGGAATATTTACAGCATCTGGTATTCCACCCATTTTAATGGTGACTAGGTTCAACGATGCTTAACTTCGGCGATCTAGTAGGAACCAATGTCTCAAAGTGACTATATTCTATATAATCAAATAATGAACTGAAGGATAGCAAGATCATGATTAGCTCGATTCGTGAACTTACATGGACACCCCTCAAACGTACTATTGATTCTCACAACTTTCCCCTCCAAAGTTCGTGATCTTCTCAGTCTTTGCCTCTTAAACAGACACTGAATCTCTTCTGAAACTGTTTAAATAACTTTCGAATGTTCTTCAATGAGAATGGATTAATTACGAATTATCATCGAAAAGCACGTTGCGAAATTTGAATTAGTTTTTGTGAATTCTGCTGAAGAGTCGCTTTTTTTTAAACTTTTCTTATATATTTATTCTTAGTACAGTATGTTAAATAAGTTGATCTCCCCATTTGGAAATATGACGTTTAATATTTACATAATTTTATATTTAACTAAAGCTTTCAAAACCTGTAATTAACAAAGAGACTTCAACACAACATATTCGAGAAACTCAAAGGGCGCGCTGTGGATCAATAGATATGTATATAACTTAATATGAATATGATAGATAGATAGATAGATAGATAGATAGATGGATGGATAGATAGATAGATGGATAGATAGATAGATAGATAGATAGATAGATAAATAGATAGATAGATGGATAGATAGATAGATAGATAGATAAATAGATAGATAGATAGATAGATAAATAGATAGATAGATAGATAGATAGATAGATATATATATATATAGATAGATAGATAGATAGATAGATAGATAGATAGAAATGTCCGCCAACTTCATATTGTTGTTCCTATTTACTTGCCTCCCTACAAGGGCAGAGTAAGACGTAAGGTCGGTTTTTCAGGTGGGGAAAATTCAGCTCCCCCCCCCCCCAAAGAGGCACTCTGGATAGGAACAAAAGTTAAAATTTTCTCAGTCATGAAGAATTTCTCCTCCACTGACCGAGGATTGTTGTTGATCTGTGTTTTGACTTTTCAGTGTTTTCCGTGTTGATTTGATCGCCTGAAATTGATTTGGAAAGAGAGGGAAAATAAATCCAATCCTCAAAATTGATAGCTGCAGGTGATTGCAATTTCGATGAGAATGACAACAATAGAAAATAAATACAGAAAATACTCCATAGCTGGAAGCGGAAATGACTTTTTGTTTTATGAAGAAAACAATATCGAGTTGACCGCAAATACAGTTTCTGTAAACATAATTGAATAGGAAGCTGCAGATTGGGAACCATATATTTTA
Source organism: Euprymna scolopes (assembly GCF_053919585.1). Classification (NCBI taxonomy): domain Eukaryota; kingdom Metazoa; phylum Mollusca; class Cephalopoda; order Sepiida; family Sepiolidae; genus Euprymna; species Euprymna scolopes. The sequence continues at coordinate 118,328,404 of NC_136483.1, forward strand.
GACAGTTGGATACTGAGCTTACTGTTATGGACACATAAAAATCAGTAAGTAGGCAAGAAGGTATGTTTCTCTCTCCCTTCCATCCATATATGTATAAATTGCATACGTATTAGGAAGAGTCTACACAAATCGACCAACGTTTCGACTTTAACACGTCTTGTCGGGGTTATAAAGGGGTTCATGCAGCAAAAATAAAAGTTAACGTCATTAAATATAAATTATTATTCTGTTTATTTTTACCTTTAACTTTTCGCACTATTTATTTATGTACTTTCATCTTTATTATCTACTTTCCCTTATGTGTTTTTTCTACTACCCTTTAGTAGTCCCCTTTAATCTATTTGCTGTTCTTACTTACATATACTTTTAGTCTTTTCCCTATTAATATGTACTCATATATATTTATGTTTTATTTCCAATCTAAATGTTCTTAAGCCAGTTTTTGTTTTTGTATCCGTAAATTCCTCTTCTGATGAGAAGTATTTAGCTTTTAAATGTCATATACATGGTTATGTGTTTGCATGTGTGTTTATATATAAACTCTTTTATGAGTATTTATTTCAAAAAATATATTTACAGTGGCTGTTTGGTGTATTGGGTTGCATCGGCTTGGGTGTGCCATTTCTGTGTTAGAAAACGATTTATATTTTCAGACCGAATCTTCAGCACAGCTCAATTGAAAATTCGGTCTAGTAATATAGTATGGTTTCTATTGCATATATATATATAAGTGAATTGTCTGTGTGAGTGTCTGTGTGTGTGTACATTTCCCTATCAAAATACTCTGTCAATTTCCGGTCTACAGACTCGAGATTTGACATTAGGGGTATTGAGATTTAGGAAAATCTTTTTCATTAGTTTTCAGACAGAAATCTGGCTGTCAAGGGGTCAAAGTTCAAAGATTTGATCTTTGAAAACTCTACCAAACTCCTCCGTTAATTTTGGGTCTAAACACTTGAAATTTTAAATGGACATGGATCAAACTTTTTAATTAAATTAGAGACCAAAACAATAAAATGTTAAGGGGCCAAAATTTGTGGTCTCTACTAAATTACTCAGCCAATTTCTGGTCTAAACATTTGACATTTTATATAAAGTGTATTCAGAGATAGGGCAAGCTTTTTAATCGGTTTAGGTCGAAAATTTGAGCTATCAAGGGGTCAAAGTTTAAAAAAAAATGACGTTTGAGGTTTCTAGCAAACTAATCGGCCAATTTTTGGTCTAAACATTTAAAATTTTACATAACGGATGTTCAGACATGTGGCATGCATTTTAATCAGTTATGGGCGAAAATTTCACTGCCAATAGGTCAAAGTTGAAAGAGTTGACCTTTGCAGATTCTACCAGTGGCCACCTGATTGCACCCTTCTGCCAATTTTGGGTCTAAACACTTTAAATTTTAGATGTAGGTAACTTGGACATGGGTCAACCTTTTTATTTTGATTTGAGACCAAAACAATACATGTTAAAGGGTCAAAATTGGGGTCAATGTTAAAAAATGACCTCTGCGGTCTCCACCAAATTACTCAGACAATTTCGGGTCTAAACATTTGAAATTTTACATAAAGTGTATTCACACATAGGGCAACTTATGAACAGTGCATAGGACCCGAGTAAAGTTGGGCTGAACCGCTAGTATGTATATATATATATATATATATATATATATATATATATATATATATATATATAGTGAGAAAAATAAGGAGTGAAAGTGTGAATGAGAGAGAAGGAGAGAAAGCGAGAGCTCGTGCAATAAGTTTTTTTTTAAATTAATTTGTATATTAAATATTAACATATTTGTGCCTGACTCACTTTAATAACCATATACGCAAATACATTAAATTAGAAAATAAAGGAATTCAATGTTAATTTTAATGACTGATAATAATAAAGAAAGGAAAGAATAATTTATTTTCATGAACAAAGAAGTTGATACTTAATTTTAATAGTTGATAACAAAAACTAAAGAAAAGAATTTCTTTCAAAATTTTTCTGAGATAAAAACGTTCTCTTGTGTTTTTGATTAAAATAGGAATTAATCTACAGGAACGTAGATGCTTTTTAATTACAGATTCAGGATAAAGAGTATTTTATCATTTCAGCCCACCATTTCGCCATTTAATGTGTAGCTGAACTCATCATAGAGAGAATATGTAGAAAGGGTGACGGCCTCTTTATGGACCTTTGTAACCCATACATTCTTAGAAGTTGGAAATCTACCGAGCGAATTCTGTCACAAGTGTCCTTGTGTAGCAGCGTGTTATACTAATTTCGGCTTTACTAGTTCTATCTTCAATTGTAGTATTACCTACTTTTCCGAATTGTTTTGAAAATGCCATATAGAGAGTCTAGAAGTTAGGATTCAGGGCCTTACTGACAAAATTGGTTCTGTTCCTCTCGTTGCCTATTTACAGCGAAATTACGGATTATTTTTTAATCGAAGACTAAACTTTTCTCTTTCCGCAAGAGTAGTATCCTTTATAATTTTAGTTTAGTTATTTAAAATATTGATTTTATGTTGGGCGTACTACACAGTGATTAGTATTGAGAATTTTTCAACACATCCCTATCAATTACCGTAATATTTAATTTTATGTATCGAATAATTTCCAAATCTGTGGCATTTATTAGAGAACGAAGTCTTTTTTGTCCTGCATGCTCTAAACACCAACTAAACATTATGCAAAAATATTAAAAATCGTAATTATTAACATGCAACAACTTTTTTTGTTGTAGGCAGAAAAAAAAGTTTCATAACCTTGAATTCATAAGAATTCATTTTAATATAAACCTAGAAAGTAGAGTCTGCGTTTAGCGAAACATTAGTCAACAAGCATCTATACTGATTCCAGAAAATATAATCTTTTCGAATTTTCAGCGAAATAAAAGTGTGGAACCCGTTCTGACTCTACGTTAGCTCAGTTTCCATTGCTTTCCCCTTCGTCGATGATGAATGATTTATTGCATTTCGTCTCGGAAAGGAATTCTTGCCCTTTGCAAGAGGCGTCCTTATCCATAAAGGAAAGCTAATAATACAGACCAGGCTATTTTATTTTTGGAGCCAGACACGAGAAAGTTTAGGTTTTTTTTGTGTGTGGGGAGGAGGATTTTTTGCCTTGGAAACCTAAATTTGTAAATCTTACATGGTGAGTACTTCCGTATAATTTTCTCTCAAGCTTAAGAGAAGATCACATAAGGGAAATATAAAAACATTTGTATTTAAGCTAAAATACGAAATTATTTCCCCTTACTTAAGAAACTAATCTTGTTGTTGACGAGGATTTATTTTCTTGTTGATTTCATATGTCTGTCATGGCGACTGCATCGATTGTAGAGTTTGAATATTGAGAGTAAATGATAACTGAGGTCTGAGGTTTGAATAATAGTCCAACAGAACAGTTGTATATGTATAGCCCTACTGATGATTCTTCGCGAAGATGAGATATGTGGATATTATATACTATTTATGAAATATTATTATAATATAATTATTATATAATATATTAGGTGGATTCTTGTGGAACTTTTAATTTTGATTTCAAATGATAAATTTTCAAACAAGTCTTCTTTATAATAACTTTATATATCAATTTATAAAGCTCTGTCTTATCATTTACATTACAATCGTTTTAAAACAATTATGTATTCTTTTCAGAACGTTGAATACAAGATGGAAAAAAAGAAAATTCGCATAATTTTCGTATTTCAATTCAAGCTAGACCGAAAAGCTGTTGAAACTGCTTGCGATATCAACGAAGCGTTTGGCCGAGAAACTATTACTGACCGCACAGCACAATAGTTGTTTAAAAAATTTCGTAGCGGCGACAAGAGTCTTGAAGATGATGAGTGGTCAGCCATCGGATGTTGACAGCGATCAATTCAGGGCCTTAGTTGAAGCCAATCCACACACAACTGTTCGGGTACTTGCTTCTGAATTAGACGTAACGTATACAACGATTTCCAACCATTTGAGAGAGATTGGAAATAAATAACTTGATAAATGGGTGCCTCACAAATTGAACATCAACCAAAAGAAACATGTTATGAAGTGTTATCTTCTTTTCTTTTACGCAACAAGAACGATCCGTTTCTCGACCGGGTTGTGACTTGCGATGGCATGTGGGTTCTTTACAACAACTAGAGTGGTGCTAAAAGAAGGTTATGCTGAATGTTTGGTGGTCTGTGACCGGTCTCATCTATTATAGTTTTTTGAATGCAGGCGAACCCATTACGGCGGAAAAATAGTTAACAAATGGATGAAATGCATCAGAAACTTCGAAACAACACCCAGCATTAGTCAACAGAAAAAGTCCTATTCTCCTTCATAATAATGCCCGACCCAGCAATAAACCGACCCAGCAAGCTGAACGAATTGGGCTAGGAACTCTGCCTCATCCGCCATACGCTCCATCCCACTCACCACTTTTTCAAGCATCTCAACAATTTTTTGCATGAGAAATGCTTAAAAACCTAAGCGATATTAAAAACGCCTTCAACGACTTCGTCTCCATCAGAACGCAAGACTTTTACGTTACTGGCATAAATGCACTTGTTTTGCATCGACAAAAGTGTATTGATTCTGATAGTGCTTATTTCGATCAATAAAGTTTGTTTGAGCCGAGATATGTTCATTTGAATTTAAAAGTTAAAAGACACAATGACATTATTGTTATTTGGATAATTTTGCGTATCTCACAGGAAGAGAAAAGAAAAAAGTACAAAATGTTATAAAGTTATTGCCTACCGCGTAATATGATACAGTTGACTGACATGTTATCGTTTTTCAAAATGCGGTATTTATGCAATATAAGGACCGTGCTATAGTCGACATCGTCCGATCCGTTTACGGAAAACGACGAAGGTTACCGAAACTCGTCAAGAAAACATATGTTTGCTATCAATGATTTATTATAAAAATAAAACAAAATCTAAATATTTATCTTAATTTGAACAAGAAAAATAATAAAAAGAAAAAAAAAATCACATAAAAATCTTAGGTTTTTTCGCTTGTTATCAGTTGTTTATTATTAAAAAATAGATATTCATGCATAAAACTCACATTTAATAAAATCATTTTCTTGGTAGAAATTAAAATTTTCTAAAAGTTCCAGAAAATTTTTTTAATAATTATTCAAGAATATTGTTCATGTTTTCGTTTTTTTTTTTTGGGGGGGGGTGTTCGTTGAATTTTTAATAGAATTAGCTTCGTACTGACAGAAATAAAATATTTTTACTTAAAAAAAATTGACCAGTGTTTGCGCGAAGAAATTGAGAAAATTTGGTTGGGTCTCTTCCTGCGCTTTCCGTAAACAGGCCGGACGATGCCGACGATATAGCACAGACCTTATATACTATAATTATCCAAAATGCCGCATTTGAGCTTCCTTTTCATTGGCCTTATTGGCATTTTTATTTTAAATAAAGCCAATAGGATAATGGACATTTTGGCGTTTCATTCTTCTGCGATTATTATATTTGATTGGTTTCTTGAAGATAAATAAGAAATGGCTTCCCCCTGGAAATTGAAGCCCAATTTTGATGAAGAAAATTGGAAATGTTGGCGTTCTCGATAGACGAAAAGAGACTAGTATAGATCACAAGGCAGGGGAAGTAATAAATAAAGTAAAGTATATAAAGATCAGGAAGAAAATCCCTACAGAATAATATATATAGCTAAACAGTATATCCTTCTTCGCTCTCTATCCTATTTTCTATATATAAGAAATGAAATAGAAAAATTTATCAACACGCACATCCCATATATATATATATATATATATATATATATATATATATATATATATATATATATATATATGTACATATATATATATATGTACATATATATATATATATATATATATATATACTACATTTAATCACATAAATTAATATACGAAAGTATAAATTTATGCGTAAACTTTAAGTACTTATATCAACAGTGCTCAATACGTAGGTAGAGCTAGGTAGGTATAAGCCTGATGAATCCTAGCGTGGATGAAACGCGGAATATTCTGTGTAGCTTAATTGCCATATATATTTTATAACTTATATATATATATATATATATATATATATTATATATATATATACTTATATATATATATATTATATATATATATATATCGAGAGGGGATTGGGAGATGATTATGAAAAGAATAGAATAGATAAATAAATAGTTAAATATATAGATATAAAACACTGATATAAGAAATAGATATATTACTGCGGTTGTTAGATAAAAAATACCAACACACATATATATAAATATATAAATATCAACACACACTCACACAGATATGTATATATATATATATATATATATATATATATATATATATATATATATATATATATATATATATCCACACACTGCTGATCAAAAATTTAAGACTTCTTAAAAATCATTAGAAAGGAAACTTTTTTTTAAAGGATAGATTTTAAACTCTTCCGACTAAAGTTTACTGATACTACAATCTAAAAAGTTATGGAAACAAAAAGGTACATTCCAAAAAATTATTTAAAATTTGTATTTTTTATTAAATTAGGCTTTTTACACATGATCAAAATTATAAGAACAAGGGTATAAATTGTTAGATTTATCGTAATTCTAATGTTTTTAGTTCAGTTAAAGATTAGCAAACACTGTGTAAAGGTGTTACCATGCCTAAAGCAAGAAAATTTACTGAAGCTGAGCGCTCTCGAATTCTAGGATTCCATACACAAGGTTTGTCACAGCGAGCGATAGCAGCTAAGGTAAATCGCAGTAAAACTGTTATTTGCAACTTTCTAAAGAACACTGAGAATCATGGAAAAGCAAAATCTTTTGGTAGGCACCCCCCACACCCAAATTTCTCCTGCATTGAGTAGGCGAATCAGACGGGTTGTTATGAATGACAGAGGACTTTCTTCTAGTCAAATTAAGGCGGTTACAGATGCTGATTGCAATCCAATAACCGTCAGACGACACTTACAACAAAAAGGCATGGTAAATAAAAAGTGTAAACAAATTACTCGATTGCTTCCACGTCACAAAGATCGTCGTGAATACCAAACCTGGGACGTTGAGAAGTGGAAGAAAGTCCTGTTTTCTGATAAGAAAAAAATCGATTTAGATGGTCCTGATGACTTCCAGCGATATTTGGCATGATAAAAACATGCCCTTGAATTTTTTCCACACGTCATAGTGGTGGAGAGTCCGTAATGGTATAGGATGCCTTTTCTTACAGAGGGACGATGGAGCTCCAGGTTATGCTGGTCATGTTAGCATGCTACAAAAAGCATCTTTGATGATATAGGGTCATCGCTTGTGTGGGGATGGATGGTTATTCCAACAGGATAATGTTGCAATCCTCAATTCAAGACGGACTTTGAGCTTTCTATAAGAAAATGGAGTCCATCTCTTGGGACATCCTGCATGCTCACCGGACTTGAACCCAGTTGAAAATGTTTGGGGATGGATGACAAGAGAGGTTTATAGAAATGGCAAACAATATTCAACAAAAAAAGAACTTTGTGAAGCCATCTTCAGAATCTGGAGTAGGATCCCTCGCACCTTAATGGAAACCCTTATTTCTAGCATGCCCCAAAGAATTTTTGAAGTCATCAAAACCAGTGGAGGTAGAACTCATTATTAAGTTTGATTGTTGAATGTTTTCACACACTTTTTGTACAATTTAATAGAATTTTTGTCTCAGGTCTTATAATATTGATCATGTGTAAAAAGCCTACTTCAATAAAAATGTAAATTTTAAAAATAAATCTTTGGAATGTAGCTTTTTGTTTCCATAACGTTTTAGATTGTAGTATTGGTAACCTTAAGTCGGAAGAGTTTAAAATCTATCCTTAAAAATTTTTTTTTTTTTAAGATTTTTAAGTGGTCTTAAATTTTTGCTCAGCAGTATATATATATATATATATATATATATATATATATATATATATATATATATATATATATATACACTGCTGAGCAAATATATATATATATATATATATATATATATATATATATATATATATATATATATATATATACCCAAAACCTCTGGCCTTGATTGAGAAGAGACTAAAACTTGCTGCTATAAATAAAAATAATCTGAAATAGCAGCAAGGGGGGACTTGATTCCAAATATTTCTCATATGTTATATCTCCCCTCTTTTGGAAATAGTGTACGATTATGAATATCTAATTTACTTTACGTATAAAAACCCAAGAGAGGAGATATAACATATGAGAAATATTTGGTAGTCCAGTCTCCCCATTGCTGTTATTTCACATCATTTGAAACCATAGCAGAAAGTTTTAGTCTCCCATTTATCAAGGCCATAGGTTTTGGAGAAATATCAGATGTTTTGTAATTTATATGCAAAACTATAAAAACGAATGACTATGATTGAAACATTTTATGGTTGTAAAAGGTGCCAAAAATACGCTCTGCATGATGGATGATAGAATCCAAATTGAATATTATTGAAATGCTCATATCTTTAGTTCTATAGGACGAAACTGCATACAAATTTGCAGGCTTTTGAAGATTATAATATTATTTTATGGTTAAAATTTCATGACAATTGGTAAAAAAAAGGACCTATATTTTCAAACCAATAAAAAAGGTGGGAAATTGAGGCTGAGTGATGTTTAGTTGTCCGGTAGCAATGTTAACGTTTGTCGAACGCATGGGTTAATGATAGTAGGTAATCCACTGTTTGAAAAGTACTAGATATTAAAAATTTTAACGGTTGATCATGACATTTGAAAAAAAATTTGAAAAAAATTCCCATTTTATTTTAATAAACAGGAATGTACGATACAGCGATGTTTACCGTGTCCTATGAAATTCAAATGTAATTTTGAAATTTTAAACCGTAATTTCTTTATAGAATTGAAGGTTATATACCAAAGTCAAGTATTATGGTCTGTTTATATTCTTAAGCTAAATATGCAAATATTTATTACATATAATATAAATTATTCAAAATTTCAGATTAACATATAAAAACCGAACAAGATTCCTGGGGATAAAAAGTAACGCCGTAGTATAGTATAGTATAATATATATATATATATATATATATATATATATATATATATATATATATATATATATATATGTATGTATGTATATATGCATAAAATAAAAATATCAGCGATGGTTGACGTTATGTTGCTTTGAAAAAAGAAAAACCGAATGAATTTATGAAATGATCAACGTTTCGTCCCTATTGCAGAGGACATCTTCAGGATATTAAAAGGAAAAATTCAGAAGAAGAAAACGATCATAGACCATACGTAAATGAAAAGGAAACAGTGTTAGAATCCTGCCCATATCGGGAAGGAAACTATGTGTGTGTATGAGAAGGTTGGGTTGTTCAATGTCTCTATATATACACTTTTAAAAATACGTTAAATAAATATGTACACTTTTTTTCTCTAATCTTATTCATTTTATTTAAATTATTTAAGGATTAAGGAAAAACGGTTAACTAGGATCTGTTTTTATATTTTGTTCTTTGATTATTATTTTCCCTATACTAGGGACTAAATGGTAGAAGCCCTTTCTTTGCGTAATAGTATTAGTGTTTAATATTAGTGCTGACTCTAAAAGTCTTCTTTTGCCTCTATCTATCACGTATTTTATAATTTTCGCATGATCTAAATTAAATGAATGATCGTGTTCTGCACAATGGCAAAAGAGTGCATTTAGGGCGTTAACATTCCTTATATCTCTCCTGTGTTCGTAAAGTCTTAGTTTCAATTTACGCGGTGTCTCACCTATGCATGCTTGTTGGCAATCGTTACATGGGATGGAATATATACCGGCGTCGGATGTGAGGGTTTTTGGGGAGTGCTTGGTAGTTTTTAATGTCTGTTTTATTGTTGTGGAAGTTGTTTGTATCAAGTGAAAACCAAGTTTATTAAGAGTGTCGTAGATTTTTGTATTTTTAGTGTGGGTGGGAATGAAAAGATGCCTGTTTAATAGGGAGGTATTTGTCTTATTTTTCTGTCTGTTTATATTATAGTGTATTTTCGTAGCTTTTTTTGCGTAAGAAATGAAATAGGACGGGTACTGTAATTTTTTAAAACATTCGTAATGTATTGAATTTCATCATTAAGATATTGGGGGCTGCATATTCTAAAGGCACGTAAGATAAAACCAATGATCATGCCGGTCTTTATTTTATTGTGGTGAGAGTAGTAGTGAATATAATCGTTTTTGTGTGTGGTTTTTCTATGTTCTTTGAAACTCAGATCGGTTTCTGATCTGATGATGAGTATATCTAGAAAAGCTAGGGAGTAGTCTTGTTCGGATTCGTGTGTAAATTTTATAAATGGTTCTGCTGAATTTAATTTATTTCTAAGTTGTTCTATTTGTGCGTTTATGGGGAGAAAAATTAGGATATCGTCTATGTATCTAAAGTATGTGGAGTTTTTAGGTAATCTGAATTTGAAAGAGTTGGTCTTTAGGAATTCTAGAAATAAGCAAGCTAGTACACCACTAAGGGGGTTACCCATAGGGAGTCCAAATTTTTGTCTGTAATAGGAATTATTAAACTGGAAATAGGTTTTATCGGTAATAAGTCTTATTATTTTTATTAATGTATCCGAGGAAAAAGGTAAATCGGCTTTAATTTTGTTTAGGTTCTTCTGGAGTATATTATGGCATTTTTTATAGGAATATTGGTGTATAGGGAAATCATGTCTAAACAAAGCATGATTTTATTTTGTATGTCAATATTTTTTATTTTATTTAGAAGGTCGCCAGAGTTTTTAATATGTGAAGTGCTGATAGTGCCCATTAATGGAGTTAAAATCTGGGAAATAGCTCGTGCTAATTTATGAGTGACGCTTCCGATGTTAGATACTATGGGTCGCATAGGGATGTTTACTTTATGTGTTTTGGGGAGGCCGTATAATACAAGAATAGTGGGGTGGTATTCTATGTTATTTATCCATTTTTTATTATTTTTGATAAGTTTTTTTATAGATTTATTGAAGGTTTCGACATCTTTTTGTATAGATTTTAAGTCTATCGGAGTATATGTATCTTCGTCTGCTAATACGATAAAGGATGTGGAATAGTAATCATAGATAAAGATACATATCTAAATAAAATGCACACACTATTAGCAGTCAATTTTTTAACTTTGATCCCTATTATGACCCCTTAACATTTATTGTTTTGGGCTCAAATCAAGTTATTAAGTTAGATCCATGTCCAAGTAACCTATATCTAAAATTTCAAGTGTTTAGACCCCTAATTGTTGGAGGAGTTTAGTAGAGTCCTAAAAGGTCAAATCAATGGCACATGCAGTAAAAATAATTAATGAACAACATCATAGAAGCAGCAATCTTGACAAGACCTTTCAAAGGTGAAGATGTCTTCATTCCTATTTAGGAGATTGTAATTCCCAATTCGATTGTCGTCTTCAATCACCATCAAAAAGCCCAAAGATTTATAATTGTGTAGCTTACATCTACACACTGACTTTTTGTCACATGGGCAATTTATGTTGCGTGTTCAAGAGTCAGCAAATCAGAATATTTCTATAGAAAATGGAACAACAAAAAATTGTATATCCACGCGTAATGGGAAATTAAGTATATAAGAAAAATGCATTTTCTATTTTGACATTTTTTTCTATTTTTCTATTTCGCCAAATTGAGCCACAACAACACATAGCAGGGTACGGCTAGTATATATATATATATATATATATATATATATATATATATATATATATATATGTGTGTGTGTGTGTGTGTGTGTATATATATATATATATATATATATATATATATATATATATATATATATATATATATATATATATATATATATATATATATATATATATATATATATATATATTAGTGGCCTTGACACTCAAGTATAACAATTTAGCTATTTTGTCAAAACAAACAAAAAAGTTATCGCGTTTGTCACTGCGTGTACATATACGTTATTTGCTAAATTTAAATGCTCCAAGACGCTTCATTCTATGAGCAAATAAATGCATATATTTAAATACTAAAAGGGAGAAATCAGTGAAACATAAATGAAATTAATTCGTACATGTTTTGTTCAATTAAATTAATATAAAGCGCTTTACGTCATTTTTAAATTTCATGAAACAAATATTTTAATATTAAGGGAGTTCCCAGTGCACGTAAAGTAAAAGCAATTAACTCGTACGCACACACACACACGATTGTTAATATTTATAAACAAGAAAGTTGGGCGTACTCAAACACTGATAAAAACTGAATCAGTGAAAACAGAAAACATGTGCGCTCTGAAAATATTGTATTTGCGAAAAACATACAACTGACATTGAATGTTAAATAATAATCTTCTGAATGCTCTCCTTACTACCGCTTTCGCAAAATTATTGGAAACAATAAAACGGAAAACAAGTCCGGAAGTGACGAATCACATGTAAGAAAGGAGGAAGATTAATCGCAAAACAGATAACATTGCACTATTGAGAATTATGTTAGAATCTGCGTGTGTGCATGGGAATATATGCGATCTGAAAACGAGAAACTTGACACTAACAGTTTTTTTTTTTTGGGGGGGGGGGCGAGATTGAAAGAGAAACTCTATATCCTTTAGTTCAGTTAATGATATCATTGAATCCTCAATTTTCACATTTTTATTATATTCAATTTTTAATGTGAAGCGCAGGGATGTACTTAACATTGATTAAATGAAAGATGTCTAAGTAAAGCGATATTAATTGAAATAGATTTTGATGAAATTATCATCCTTCTACCACACATCCGGCGGTTTCCGAGAATGAATACGGACCCCTATGTAATCGTGCTGTCACTCTGGGAACTCCATATTACCATTTTAATTCCTATTTTGCATTTTTAAAATTTATAAGTAAAGTAGAAATCATATTTCCTTTTGATGGGTGTCTTGCGCAAATGAACAATCTATGATATAGTTGCACCCCTCTGACTGAAATGAAATTTACTTGTCCAATTACCATAAGTAATGTGGTTTCAATATATATATATATATATATATATATATATATATATATATATATATATATATATACATATATATATATAAATATGCATATATATATTAATTCTATTTCCAAAAAATGTGTAGACAAAATAAGATAGGATAAAAACGAAATAAAAAAGACAAGATTACATCAGAAAGCCACCCAGATCACTAATACCCCGCTTCATTTTATTCGTTTTTATCATAAGACTTCTTCAATAAAATGAAGCGAAGTATTATTCTTGCCATATGACATTATGTTACTTATTTTATGCTTATTTCATTTGAACATACTGTCGAGTTTTTAAAATTATATTGTATCTCAGAGCGAGTAAGAAAGGCTTGTAGAAAGGTTCGCATATATACTCACACACATACACACACGCACGCACGCACACACACACACACACACACATATATATATATATATATATATATATATATATATATATATATGTGTGTGTGTGTGTGTATACTTTAACATACATTATAAATATATTATTTTATTCAATTTAGGTAAACAAAATTACAATTGGTTGCGACAATAAATCTATCATTTAAATTTAAAAAGATCTCATCAGGCAACCGAAAATATTTTTAGATTAAAAGGAAAGATTTATTGTCGGGACGTATTGTAATTTTGTTTACTTAAATAGAATAAAATAATATTTTGCTATTTTTTATTGAGCACTATCAACAACCTCATTAAATTCAATAGTTTTTACTCTTGAGTATTTTTAACCTAGAATATATATATATATATATATATATATATATATATATATATATATATATATATATATATATATATAGAGAGAGAGAGAGAGAGAGAGAGAGAGAGGGAGAGAGAGAGGGGTAAAAAAGAGGGAGAGATAGAAAGAGAAGACACAGTGAGTCAAAGCGATAAGAATATCTATAAACAGACTCGCATCCTCGATGTATTTTGTACCAGGTTGATATGTCATTTCCGTTGGTCTGTGATGCTTCCGTTCAAAATAACTTTGTTGTCGTTAAACGCAGATACAATGGATTTCTTTTCTTTTTCTTTTCTTTTTTTTTTTTTTTTTTTTTTTTTTTTTTGCTGCTGTTGTTGGTTGTAAAACCGTGGATAGCAAGCACCAAGGAAATGGCGAACCAACCGTGCGATTTTTTTATTCGTTTATTTATTTATTCTATTTTTTCAATATTTTGATCTCCATTTAGTTTGAACAATTCTCGCGTTGAAGAATGGTCGCTTGAAATTTCACCCGACATAGAACAAAAAAGCATTGGCATATTTATTGATATGAAAATTTACCAAATTGAAATCATGATAAACATTAGGTCAAAGATAAAGTATGATATCGTGATATGATTGAAGTCAGTAACTTGACCCCTCATAAAAAAAGACATTATGCAGTCTTTTGAAAAGTATTTTCTTCTTACGTAACGTTATTTAAAAAAAGATTATGAATAGACATCTAAACACAGTGTATCGTTCTATTCTAATATTGAAAAATTTTAATCAATTAGAGCGTATCAAATACATAGCTTTTACAACACTGTTACTTTTAAAGATTTTTATGGCCATATTATATATTATATTATATTATAGCGATATTATATTATATTATATTATATTATATTATAGCGATATTATTTTGTTTATACCTGACGGCATTGTATGTTTAATATTATGAAGACGTGTCTAACACATTCTCGGATTTTTAGACGTCATTACCACAACGCTATCATTGACTCTATAATAAAGACCAGTGTGCATATAATTTAAATAAATATAAACCTGTCTCATCAGACAAAAGTTAGCGAGTAAAACTTGCCTTTACCTAGACGAAACCATTTCATGTGTCAAGGAAAAGAGAGAAAGCAATCCCTGCTATCTGCTATTAATACTGAAAGAAATTCTCCACTCTAAATAAAAAAGTCAATGGCTGGTGTTTTGTTGTCTTTAGATTGTCAGAAAAATAAATAAATATATAAATAAATAGATGATGATGATGATGATGATGATGATGATGATGATGATGATGATGATGATGGTGGTGGTGGTGGTGAAAACTTTTACGTTAACTATATGCCCCCTCCCATCCGACAAAAGAAAATTGTAGTATTGGCGTAGACTAATACCACACCAAATAGTCGTGAAAAACCACGGCGGATAGAAAGGCCGAGGAGAAAAAGTACCTACCAGACCTCTGCTGTAAAGAAGACTTGGACTTTGACGAGGATTGATGTTACCCAAATTTCAGTGTGAAGATCAGTGACCGTTGCCAGCAAAAACTCAATGGCAAGCGGCTGCCGCGATGGCGCAAAGTAATTTGCAAAGGTCAACGAAATAGGTTGAGAGTACTTGAAATCTGGAGAGACTTGTTGTCACTCAGCTTCCAGGAAACACCACAGGCTGTTTGCAAGGAGAAATCTTAGATAACCTGTGTGAAAGGTGCTTGTGAGCCAATAATAATAATAATAATAATAATAATAATTTTAAAAATCTTAATTACTATATATATATATATATATATGTGTGTGTGTGTGTGTGTGTGTGTGTGTGTGTGGCGAATTAGAATTATTTTTTGTAATAATAACAACAATAATATAAAAAGGGAATTATTTGTTGTTATACAAAAAGCTTATGAATTTTTTTATCAAATTAAACGAGAATAAACTGTGGTTGTGGCTGTGACCAAAATGATCATGAATATATATATATATATATATATATATATATATATATATATATATATATATATATATATATATATATATATAGCAATTTTTCATATAGTCAAGATCGATTCTTATGAGATTATTTTTTCAAAGCGAAGTGTAATTCAATATTTCATAACTAAACTTTTCAAAAATTGCGATTTGACCAAAACGCAAATAAAATTGCAGATCACATATTTTTTATGTCTTATTTTAGCGAATTTTATATATTTATTTTTGTCTCTTTACTATCTTACGCGAGTTTCGCAACCCAACACGAAAACATTGACTTTATTTGCTTGCTCGTCAGAGACGATTAAATATCAGTAAAAACTACTACAATGTTCCAAAAGAAAATAAAAGAAAAAAGTGATCAAGAAAAATGAGAAGAATTGCAAGTAAAAATCATGAAAATTTCCATTTAAAGATGATAATCAGAGAAAAGAACATTTCGAGACATCTGGCACCACGTTGATTATGGGGTGCCTGACGCAATTAACTGAGGTTCCGGTTTCGAATCTTGCTAGGTCTGTCTATATTGCTTTTCTAAAAATATCCTTTAATGGTTTCTAGATATAGATTCGGAGTTCTAGTCACAATTAACACACTCATTTTCATTCAACTCAACCCTAAAAATATGAAAACTTGAGTAAAAAACACAACGGTGTTATTCCGGAATGACCCATAAAAGAATGTTAAAAATCTGTATGATGTATGTACTCGTCACAGAAAGAAAATATCGTATGCCAAAAATCACGTAAATTTACCAAGTCGTTTTATTTTTATAAAGCACATCAGTTTCAGGCGAATTTGAGTTTTTCTAATACCTTCATGTACCATTTTTTTATTTGATTTCTTTCTTTGAAGATTGTAATGCTGGGTATGGGGCAACCAAACCATCTGCAAGCATTTCTTTTTAGTATTCTCACTGTTCCCTTAAGTGCAGTTATCTGAATCTCTTTTGCACTTGGTTCACTAGAAATATTAGTTAGGTAAGACTTCAGGTTCTTCTTCATAAGCGCTTTATGTACCAAAATGTCCTTTGAAAAATCTCGCAAGATTTAATTATTTGGGATTATTTCCTTTGTTTTAAAGCGGACATTACTACATAATCACCGCTCGTTAGCCACAAAAAAATTGATTTTCTTATTTAAAAATAAACTACTTTATCAATTTGCGTGAGTTTTTGTGTACGATATTCTTTTTCCATCACGGGTAGGCACATCATACAGATTTACTTCATTTTTGTTTTTAATATGAGGTACTTCTCGATTAGCACCAACAAAACTTTAACGTTACAAACAGAAAAAAAAGATAATTGTTTTTTCGTGAAGCAAAAGCACATAATATATACTCGTGTAAAAGTAGATATTTAAAGTAATGTGATTCTTTTTAGTTAAAGGACTTCCATATTCACCGACTTCGTTGCCTCCTTTAGCCGAATGAATGTTTATTTATCTATCAGTCTTGCTGTACATTTTTATGAGCTGACTTCATCTGCAGGTCGATCGGGATTTTTCGGATATCGATTTCTGAACATCTGAGGAATCTGATTGTGATGTGGCACTGTTGTTGCTAGGAGTCTTGGCAGTGTCGCCGTGTCACCAGGTCACGACGTTAGCGTTATCATAGATCAATGGTTTTGTAGGTTTTATTCATATCTCTCTCTCTCTCTCTCTCTCTCTCTCTCTCTCTCTCTCTCTCTCTCTCTCTCTCTCTCTCTCTCTCTCTCTCTCTCTCTCTCTCTCTCTCGTGCGCAAGACGAGGTGAGAGATCTAGCTAATGTCCTGCCGATGATTTGACGCAGTTCCGCAACGGGGTGATGGTGAAACCGGAAATAGTGACATGCTGTGTAACATCGAAGAAAAGTTGGGATTTTTTTAGAAACGGAATTACGTTATCTCGCACACGCTACGCGTATATAAAAACTCTCTTTCACATCTCTCTCTTAATATACGTTTCTCTCTTTTTCGCGCGTGCGCGCACACACACACACACACACACACACACATTTCACACGCGCGTGTTCAATAAAAAAGTGTAATATATAAGAATCAAACACCTAAACTTTATATTTATTATATGTCTGTCTGGAACAGAACAACGTCGAAGTTACCGAAATCATTACATCAAAATATGCATATATGCTACGGTCTTTAGGGTTATTATTTTAATTTAGTGTTTTTTGTTTTAAATTCTCCTAAAGGAAGGTTTCGGTTTTATTTGCTCTACAATATCCATTAACTGATAATATATATATATATATATATATATATATATATATATATATATATATATATATATATATATATATATATATATATATATAGTAATTTAGAAAATATATATGGCGATTAAGCTACACTGAATATTCTGCGTTTCATCCACTATAGGATTCGTCAGGCTTATGCGCGAATTCTGTGGTTGTTTCTTGTTTTTATATATGCTGAGGATTTTTTGTTAGCCAATCAGCTTTCTAGTATCCACCGTGCCCCTTCCTATCAGCCAACGGGTATGCATTTTATCGAACAAAGGATCTGTTTTAGAACTAGGTTAGTGGTTTAAGGTAGACGCTTTCCTCCCTTAAAAAAAAATGACAAGTATACAGATTAAGAATATAATATAATGTGATATCAATTATATCATACTGTGATTTGATGTCAACTTTGGATCAAAGTAAACTTAAACATGTTTATGGAAAATTTCCAAGCATATTAGAACAAATTCAAGTTATCAAATAAGTATCTTGTTTCCAGTGTCTGTTACTAAATGAAAACCGTACAATATTAAAGCGGAATTGGCACTTTTTCAAAATTTCAAATAAATTTTTTAAGATTTAAATATTTAATATCACACGCACGCACGAACGCACACACACACACATACACACACACACATACACACACACACTTATATATATATATATATATATATATATATATATATATAATTCCAGTTTAATATTTTCTAGAGGTAAAGTAACCAATGAAGTTTTAACGAGGTTAATACAAGAGTGCTCAGTACCGAAGTAGCTTCAATTTCCTCCAGAAGGTTACCTTTTTACATTTCCATTTGTTAGTGAGTTCCAGTTTATTCGACTGTTGTGAAAATCAGCTAATAAAGGAGCTTCTTTGGCTTTTCTTTCTCTATAACGCCATGGGGGAGAT